>NC_056736.1:78248371-78353371 GCF_019279795.1 Protopterus annectens | reverse complement strand
AAACTGTTTTGTAGTCTGACCTTACCAGAGAGGATATTACACTAAAGAGTATGTAGCAGTCTCCCATATTAGTAAATAACAGATCCAGTATATTTGTGCCCATGGTTGGAGTACTGACAATCTGGTCCAGAGAGTTTATGTTTACAAAATGCAGAAATCTCTATGTCTGCACATTTGATGTTGTATATGATTCCCAGTTAATAATGAGGTAATTAAAGTTGGTACTGCGTTGGATGTTGAGTGTTTCCAGTAGGCTTAAAAACATGTTATGGATTTTCTGGGTCATAAACAAGGACATATTGCTTGCAAGGAAGTGGTTTGGGATTTTGCCTATGGTGATTTGAATATGGAGAAACTCAAGTGCATCATCCTGAGGTATATTTATTTTTTATGTAAATTGAGACACCTCTATCTTTAGTCCATGTCTGTGTAGTAGCTGGTCTAAATGTGTGGAAGGCATTATAGCCTTGCACTGCCTGTGAGCTCTCCATGGATCTAATGTCTCACAGACATCAGCATTCTCTAAGCCGAGGAGATCTTGTAGGGAGTGGAGTTTCTTATTTAAACTCCTAGCACGGAGCAGTAACACATTTATATTTCTTTGGTTTTGGTTTGCTATGTTGGAAGTGCTTTCAGTTTGGCATTGGCTAAAAAGGCACTCTGAGGAGAACAATATTTTAGCTAATATTTGAAAGCCTGGGGAGGGGTGCAGACCATCCCTCATAAAGCAGCATGGTCTGTTGACCATCTCCTTCCATGCTTACAAATATTGCTCCCCCTTAGAATGACAACCGGGTCAATTATTAAGTGAATTATTAAAGTCAGTCATCTTCTGTTTGTACTGTGCCATCATCCTTAAAGAAGGTAAAATGCTGCTCAATGTACAGCTCATACAGCCTGGGATCCATATTCCTAGACCTCCAGGATGCACCATTTCATATAGTCTAGGAAAGTATGTCACAAGTCATTTATACTCACATGGACTTTGACTGAGACCTACTGGTACTTGCGGTCCAGTTATCAATGACCTGAGTGCATTTGTAATGTGGTGTATTCTAACCCTGAAAGGGAAATGACTGTGACTTTTGCCTTACTCAGCCTGGTGTGAGGGACATCAGTGTGTCTCACTATGAAGTTTCCAATGACCAGAATGCTGGATTGTATTGTGGCTTGCCTTATGGGCTTAGAAGTAGAAGCTCCATGAAATGTGGCTGCATGTGTTGATGTGGGTGTTGTTTTGACAGAGTGCATTCAGGGGTGCTAAGAATATGTGTTATATGTACTTCATCTTGGAGGTCTTTGCGTTTAGGATGGTTACATTTAAATGTGTCAGCATATGTGGAACTATGTGTCCTTCATACTGTGTTTTGTGGATGCAGAGTGTTTACTACTGACAACCTGATTGACATTAGGAGTGCTTTTATGTCAGAGTTCTGCCTCCAGTGACATTGTATATATACATCTCTCACATAACTTATCAGTTTGTTTGGGAATTAGCTGGTTGTCAGTAAATATGAGCCAATTTCTACATTTCCTCAGGATGCCCAGATCCATCAGTTTGGTAATGGACATAGTGGGAAAGTTCATATCCATGGCAACTGTCCTTTTTTATTGATTAGACAGTTGCAATGAGAATATAAAGTAATGTCGGGAGTACCTGGTTTGCAACCTGTCCCTGCAAACTAGTTGCCATTTGTTCAACTAGGTATTGGTAAAATTTCAAGGGTGCTTTTATGGGAAAAAAGGTCAACTCAAGGTGTCTGTGTCTATATAGGGCACTGCAAACACTTCAGAGGAAACTATTAAAGTAGACCCTGATGATGCATGGATGAAGTATTTATGGAGATATTCTGAAGTTAGGTTAGACAGTAACTAATCAAGCAATACTTACTAAAAATAAATAATTAACTTTGTCAAGAATGGTGAAAAGAAGGGATTTGTCTGATTGGCTAGTGCCCGGCTGGTGCAAGTGCTAGTCTCACCCAACTTTACACTGCTGGACTGCAATGCCCCTTTGCTTCTTCTATCACCAGAGCAAAGCAGTGGTACCAGTCCCAAAATGAGCAGCAGGAACAGGCTCTTTGGTGATCAATAGTCTTGTTCCAGATGATGCAGGGGTTTTTAGGCGTGTTGTACCTTTCCTAGTACATGCCTTGAATTGCAACCAGACCAATCAGGAAACTTCCATGTAGACACTCACTGCCCAGTCAGAAGCAGTAAGGAATCAATTCCCAGCACTTCTTCTCTCACCAACAGCAAAATATAAGCACAAATTCCAAGTTATCACCTGTGAAACATTTATCAGGCTTTCTCGTGATCATCGGTTTCCAGAAAAATGTGTTCTCTCACCAGCAGCAAAACAGATGTGCGAATCCCAAAATAGCTGCTAAGAAAAAGAATGTGTGTTCTCCAGTAATTGCTGACCTTTGACTAGTTGTTACAGAGTTTAAAAGTAACTTGTCCATTGTCATAAAAAGTCCTTCTGTATTTCCCAGCATTTAAATAAAGGGATTGCATCTAGATCTAGAGATGTCATTGTTCCACTTTACTTAGCTCTCATCAGGCCAGTCATTGAGCATAATGTTCACTTTGGCATGCATCTGTCCAGTTACATGCAACAACTCGAATGCCCATAGAGATATCTTACTAAAAGGATACATGGCCTAAACAATATGTCCTACATGGTGTGACCCTAAAGCCCTGTCACTATACTCTGTATCCTACAGACTGCAAAGAGGTGACCTGTGTCTGCTATACAAGGCATTCTCTGACCTAATATTGATGGACATACTGCACAGCAAGTCAAATGGCATCATAAGTACACTTCCAGGGATCAAAACCTCTTCTGCAACATCAATGGAATGGTTTGGAGGAACAGTTTTATCTCACAGAGGCTTCCACTGCTTTGGGACAGACTCCCATCTATGTAAAACAAAGCTCATCTCTGTCCATATTCAAGCCCAATTTGCATCTATGGATGGGAAACAGAAAATCTACCACAGGACTGCCCCCCGTACTACTAATGGCAGAGACAGCTTACGAATGCTTTGTCCCATGTATGATTTCCCTCAAATTATTTATGATATGATCCCAGTTGTTTTCTCTAGGGGTAATATTAAATAATTGACCATGGTATAGGTAAGGCCAATCTAACACCAAATGGGATGGGTTAATTCACACACAAAAAAGTAAACTGGCTAAGCTTAAAATGGTCTGCAAGGGCAGCTAGCCTGGTACTTACATATAGGTTCATAGGTTCATAGGTTCATACTAGCCTATCTGCCCTAGGGCATTAATAAGCCTAGCCAGAGTGTGTTTGGCTTTCGCCACCCATTTTAAATGAATTTTGCTATGCCCTTTTTCGAGGTTAGTATACTGTGCCTCTGTCTAACAGTGACACAGAAGTGATACCCGGGGTAAACCTATGATCTCCCATCCACTCATCAAGATTCTTCTTGAAGAGAGTCAGTGAGGGACTCTGCCTAACCTGGACTGGAATTTTATTCCAGAGTGAAGGGAGCCTCTGGGTTATAAATCTGTCCCTCCAGCATGTCCTATTTATTTCAATGCTGAGGTTCAAGTCTCTCAAGCACGTAGCTCGATGGGGATTGGATTTTCTGAGGTGCAGCATGTCCATTAATTCCGGGTTGGACATGGCTTTATACGTCAGGCACAGATCGCCTCTGAGCAGGCGGTATGCCACTGAGTAGAGCTGGAGTTTCTTTAACCGGGCAACATATGGCATCTGTTTGAGCCCTTTGATCCTCTTGGTGAGGTACTTTTGGGGTCTTTCCAGTTGCTGCAGGTGTCCGGTAAGGTACATCCCAAAAGGGGCATTGTACTCAATGATGGGCCTGATGAGGGATGAGTAAAGAGGCACGATGACCTCCCCTGATCTAGATGTGAATCCCTTCATTATTAGGTGGGCTACATATGACCCTAAATACCTAAGTAGAGGTTCCACCAGGGCATATTGGATACTGTTTAGCAAAAAGCCAGACATGTTATCTGGTCCCAAGGCAAAAGTGTTCATAGTACAAGTTCTTTAGTGATTATTGGGGTTTGAGACTTACAAGAATCATAAAGCTTTAGATTTTTCATCTCTGAAATTAAGCTCACAGTAAGTTTATTTACCAGGATATTGGCAATGTCCACCAGGTCTAAGAATCTTTGTCATTTAGTATAAGTTCTATACATTATTGAGCATTGTTTCTAATTTTTTAACGTAACTAAAGAAGTATTGGGACTTGTCATTGGGTTTTGATGCCAACCTGGGCTCATGAGCTACCTCAGTAGATCTAATATTTTTATATACTTATTCAAATTCCAATTATTTTCCTTGATTCGGAGGTCCTCAGATCTTCTGTATACTCTAATGAGTTATTTTTATTCTTTTATTGTAGACTTTTTTATGTTGTTGGACCTCTAGGGTTGTTTGCTTTTAAATTTTACATTATATTTCAATCTGGATGAGACTGCAGATTATATGCAATTATTTACATGGGTATAAAAGTCCTTAGTGAATCAGTCCGCTGAGACATACAGTAATAAATATATGTGAAATATTGTAAACAAAGATGTTAGCCTAATCACTAACAATTATAGACACTGACAATTATAGAGAATAAACCGATATGAATTTGTGAACAATTTGAGCAATTATATATGAATGCCTCATGGCTATTGTATCAAACTCGCTAATTCTGATTTCACCTCTAGATTTCCTACACTGAGAAAACAGAAATTTTCCATCTTTTCCTTGGGTTTTACTCCTGGATTTGTAAACAGTTCAAAGATGCATTAAATATGATAATTTAAAAATTAATGATTTTATATATGGGTTAATTGTCTTTAGGGCTATATAATTATATCTAGAGACTACTAGTGAACAATTGTCAATTAGACCTTAATTATTCAGTTTTGCTGCAGAACACCAAGCAATTTATAATGACAAAAATCTAATAATGGAAGAAAAGAAAAGAAATGTGCCCTTTAGCATGGGAATATGACCTTGTCAAGAAAGATGGATTTAAAATCTTGCTTCTCAAAGTTATACAAGTTGACATAATGAACACATTAGAAGTAAGTAAATCTTATAGGAAATATTTCCATTCAACATACTTTTGTAACTTCAGTGAAAATAGCAAACAATGAATCTTAATATCATCTAAGATGATACAGCTTTCATTATTTTGGATAGTTTTACATGGAAGTTTCTTATACAGGATTGTAATTATGCCACTCAAACTTACACAAATGTATAAAACATAAGAATCTAGATACTGTAGGCATAAATGTAGGTTTTCCAAACCTGTAATGCTATTTAATGCTCCAGTCTCTGATTGTGTATATATATATATATATATATATATATATATATAGGTCTACCTGAAAATGCCAAAAGTCCACAACGCTGACAACGAGAACACCAACACCAGAAGATCGACAATGGAGATGATCGAAAGTTGAGAATCCCGATGCTGAGAACACCGACATGTTAAGGTAAGTGTGCGATAGGGACGGATGTTAGGGTCAGGGTGTGGGTAAGGTAAGTGTGTCATAGTGACGGACATTAGGGTAGGGTGCGGGTCAGGTAAGTGTGCGATAGTGACGTACTTTATGTTTAGGGGCGGGTTAAGTGAGTTAGGGTTAGGGTGTGGGTAAGGTAAGTGTGCGATAGTGACGGACTTGAGGGTTAGGGGCGGATTAAGTGAGTTAGGGTTAGGGTGCGGGTAAGGTAAGTGTGTGATAGTGACAGACTTAAGGGTTAGGGATGGATTAAGATTTTAAAAGTTTTCTTATGCTGACCATCTGTTGAACAAATGTATATGCCAGTTTTAGAGTGAAAACAATCTATCTTCTCTAAGTGCGTGTGACTCTGTGTATTTTGTAAAACTCTGTAATGAAATGTTTTATTAATTTTATTATTTATTTATTTATTTTACATTTGTTTACTGGAAAAGTCTGACTGGACACAGGTCCATTTTCAGAGGAGGCCCGGGGAGAAAAGCTCCAGTTAGATACTTAGTGTTTACATAAGAATCACATTAATATTACATAGAAAAACCTCTCATAAAAATGCAATATTACATAAAATAAAAACAGATGGTCAGAGTACATAATATGATGAAAATTGCACAATCAATTTAAAAGAAATTAAAATACAAGTTAATAGTATGTTTGAGTCATGTAGAATACAGAAGTATGTAAAATGGTACTGTGGAATTGAGAGACCTGTTTGTATGTTAGGTAGTAGATGCAATACAGCCATTAGCTATTAGTCCTACCTAGATAAAAGACAACAGGCAGTAATTTGGCATAAGACTATTTCTACCCTCCAACCAGTTACCCTAGGTGTCCCTCAAGGGTCCATACTAGGACCTCTCCTCTTCCCAATATTTATTAATGACCTTCATTTAGCCATCCCCCATGCCACATGCATACAATATGCTGATGACTCCACACTTATATGCTCAGCCAAATCCACAGCTGAACTTCTCTCTCTTACCCAGAAGGCATTTAACACAGTTGAACAATGGTTTACACAGCGTTGCCTTCTTTTGAACCCTAAAAAAAACTAAACTCCTCCTCTTTAATCCAACTCACGAGTCCTCTCCACTTGATTTCTCAATTATATCCACTCATGGCACCATTATATCACCCGACACAACCACCAAACTATTGGGTATCACCATTGATAACAATTTGAACTTTGACATCCATATCAGCAATACAATAAAAACTGTCAACAAAAAGCTTGGCTCCCTCTATAGAATTAAATCTTACCTTTCTCCCACAGCTAGAACAACCATAGCTCATACTCATCTAATCTCTACCCTCCTCTATGCCTCACCTATTTTTACTAACCTTTCTAAAAATAACCTCAGCAAACTGGAAACTTCCTACAATAACATCGCTAGATTTGCAACAAGAAACCCTTACAGAACCCACCACTGCATAAATATAAAGCAGCTTGGATGGCTTGAACTACAAAATGTGATTAAATTCCATCAACTAACCATTGCCTATAAAACTCTTTATAAACCTTCCTGTACTCCTATTCTATCTAACCTCATCACTCCATACACAAATCTGAAATCACTACGTTCCTCACACAAAAATCTCCTATATCCCTCTAAACCTAACAACAAGAGTCTCTCTTCTCTAATACTGTTGGAAAAACCTGGAATCTTCTCCCCAGCGACCTTTCCTCTCTTCCCTCTCTATCACTCTTCAAAAATAGACTAAAACTCTACCTTAAAACACACTGGTTGTGCCCCTGTACTAAACCTGACTAGGCTTCTATCCACCTAATTAAACTTAGCTTTGCCTATCCCTCACTACTCATAAACCAATACATATTATTTTACCTATAAATATAGATTTCCTCCTAAACTACACTGTGCCCAGTCACTCTATACACTTCCTACCGAATAATATTTTTTTCTTTACATTATACTTGTATATAATTAACTTGTCTCCTCTTTTGACCTTAGTCTTTCTGTTTATCTATATTTTAGACCTGCATATTGTATAGTATAAGCATTCTTGCACTACAAGTTTTTTTTTTTTTGTCCTCACAGTATTTTATGTTGTAACCTATAATATTCATTGTTTACAACTAATGCTGCTATTTAGTCATTTTTTTTCTTTTATTTTTCTCTTGATGTACCTGTAATCTGCTTGTTTAATATGAATATTTTTATTTAGTCTTATTTTGTATATTGAGTACTAAGTTTTTCATTTATCTGTATTGGAGCTTATCTCCCCGGGCCTCTACTGAAAATGGACATGTATCCAGCTAGACTAGCCCGGTCAACAAATGTAAAATAAAATAAAATGTAAAATAAAATAAAAAATAAAAAGATGCAAGATTTTTATAATATAGAACAACATAGTTTGAAACCAGATAAGAATAAGGTTTATACAGTGTTGTCGATGGTGAATTAATTAGGCAAGCAAATATGAACATAAGGGGTATTTAGTAGTGGGGTTATTATTTTTGGGGTGGGGACAAGTTGTTGATAAATAGTTTATCCTGGGGGATTACAGGAGCATAACTAGATATTCATAAAGTGAGAGCCTTGAGGAGTTTTCTGAATTGTGTGGTGGAGGTATTGGAGGTGAAGTTGCAAGGTAGGGTATTCCATGCTTTTGAGATGGAATAGCCAAAGAGGGATTTCACAGCTTCATTATTGTATTTGAAGACTTCTAGGTGGTGTTGGGTCATTGATCTTAGGGTTCTTGTTGCAGAATAAGGTGTAACTACTATCTGGAGTGCTGAGATTTTAGGTGGGTAGTGGTATAGCTTGTGTGTCAGCATTAATTGGTTGAATTTTAGTAGGTGAGGAAGTTCTAGCCAATTTAGCTGTTTGAGTGCAATACAGTGGTTGGTCATATAAGGGGTTTCTGTAGCAAATCTAGCAATTTTGTTGTAACAAGCTTCTGGTTTGTTTAAGTCAGTCTTGCTAAGGTTAGTCAGTATTGGGATAGCGTAGAGGAGGGAGGACAGTAAATGTGTCCTAGCTATGGTAGATTTAGTATGTTTAGTCAGATATGATTTGTTTCGATAGAGGAGTCCAAGTTTTTTGTGTACTTTTTTGATAGCTTGGGCTATATGAATATCAAATCTGAGGTTATTGTCTATTTCTACTCCTAGGCGTTTGGTATGGGAGGTGGGGGGTGTTCCTGGTATTGTTCATGGACATTATGGTAAAGTTTTCACATGGAGGGGATTTGCCAGGTCCAAAGATGGTAAGTTTTGTTTTATCTGGATTTAAGATAAGTTGGGAATTGGTGAACCAGGTCTCGGCAAGGGAGAATCATTCTTGGGTTAGTGAATGGAGGTCATGTAATGAGTGGGCTGCACATATAAGGGTGGTGTCATCTGCATATTGAACTACAGAGGCATTGGGTATGGCAGTAGATATTTGGTTAGTAAGTAGGGAGAAAAGTAATGGGCCAAGTATTGAGCCCTGAGGATATTGGTAGTAGAGGGGACAGTTGGTTCTGCCGTAATACTGTTTGTTGACACCCTGATAGGTAATCTTCAAACCAAGAGATGGAGAGGGTGCTCATATTTAGGTTGGAAAGTGTTGTGAGGACTTTATTATGGTTGAACATACTAAATGCTTTTGACAGGTTTAGACAAATGTCTGAGACTAGATGACCCATATTTCTATGATTGCTGATTGTGTTGGTGAAGGACATAAGAGCATTAGTGGTGATATGGAAGGATCTAAATCCATTATTATATTTGGATAAAAGGTTGTTTTTTAGAAGGTAGTTCATTAGCTCATCAGCTGTGTGTGTATATGACTCTTTCTAGTATTTTTGATAGGGGTGATAAGATAGCTATAGGCTGATAGTTGTTTAATTCTATGGAATTGCCTCCTTTGGGCAGTGGTATGATTTGGGAGATTTTCCATAAAGCAGGTAGTTTACACTCTGATATTGATCTGTTTATTAGATTTGCGACTGGATAAGCTATAGCTTTTGCAGCTATTTGTAGGTATTCCGCTGGTAAGTTGTCACTGGCCAGAGCGGTTGGTTTTAGCTTGCAGAGGTGTTTTAAAATGGAGTTGACTGAGACTGGGTTTAGGCAGAAGTAGGGGTTGTTGTAGGTGCTTGTGCTGACTTGGGTGGGGGGGGGTCATTGTTGCTATTTTTAGTTAAGGTTTCTGCAAGGGTCTTCACTTTTTCAGTGAAGTATTTGTTAAACTGAGTCGGGATATTTTCTAGGATATCAGATTTTCCTGGTAGTAGTATAGAGTTTACAGCTGATCAGAATTTTTGGGGGTTGTGAATATGTTTTTCTTGGAGGTTTTGATAATAGTTAATTTTATCTGCTTTAACCTGCTTTTTTATTTGATTGCGGAGCTCTGAGCAGTGTTGTTTTGTGGAGTGAGTTCTGCTTTTACGGTAATATAACAATGCTCTGTTTCTTTTTTTGAGGATGGATTTAGTAGTACTAGTTAACCAAGGAACTTATTTAGCTTTAGTTCTAATGGTTCTAGTGGGTGCATGATGATTTAATATTTGTAAGAAGGATGTGTTAAAGTACTGAACTGCTTCGACTAGGGGTAGCTGTGATAGTGGTCTCTAGTTACATTGATTTAGGTCAGAAATAAAGTCATTGGGTTTAAAGTTCTTTTTTTTCCTGACTACTCTGAAGGATGGCTGGGTAATACGGTGAGTTCTTTTTCTAAGTAGAAACGTGAGCTGGTGGTCACTTAGGCTGTCTGACAGACAGCCTGCTTGAGATGCAAGTGAGGAATCAGTTATTAGAATCCAGTCCAAAATGGAATGGTGCTTGGATGTTTTGTCAGTTCAAGTGGGGGCTGAGATAAGTTGTGTAAATCCATCAAGGTTGATGTGGGTTAATGGGTTTTGACCATCTTTATTAAAATCTCTGGGAAGATGGTTTCCTGAGGAAAAGAGTCTGAGATTGATTCTAGTAGGTTATTGCCTGGTGGGAAATAGCAACCTATGATATTTATATGTTTATTAACATTTAGTTTTAATCTTGTACGGATAATTCCTGCATTATCTATGTGTGGAATTTTGGCACTAGGTTGTTCTAAGTTGAGGTGATTTTGGTATAGCGGTGCTACTCCCCAGCCCCTCTTTCCTTTCCTATCTGTTCTAATGATATTATATCCCGGTGTTGTGATTTCATTATTATTGACATCGGTTTAAGCCAGGTTTCTATCAGTAGCACAATTTCTGGCTTATATAGAGCTAATAGGGCATGTAGCTCTTGAACTCTATCAACTATCTCCTAACATTAAGGTTAAGAAAGAGAAGGGATGCTTTCTGTCTCTGGATTAGTGGTGTGGTGAGATTAGGGTCTGGGTTAGGTGTAGTGATAGGCCCTGGGTTGGGGTGTATGTTGCCGCTGCAAGTTAGCATATTTAGAATATGAAAGTAGAGTTTATTAAATGTATAGATTATCTTTTGGTTTTGTAAGGAGATTTGGGCTTTGGTTTTATTGGTCAGTAATTTATATAGATAGTAGTCAGTGTGTAAGGATTTGAGGAGGCCAGGTTCTATTGTGATATATCGGGACAGATAGTTGTGGATGGCAGTTGAAGTCTGTCTTGGTGAAGAGATGTTGTATTTGAAGTGAGTGTGGTAGGTGGTAAGGGCAGCGAGTTGGAGCAAGGTGACAGTGGTGATTAACAGAGAAAGTGTTACAAGAATGCAGGTATATGGGCTATAGATCCTATTATCTAGTATGAATGGAGATGGTGGGTAAGGTAAAAGTGCATTGGTGAATGGAGTAGGCTAGGTGTGGGTGTGGTTTGGTTGCTATGGTGTGTTGGGAGTTTCAGTGCAGTATGAAGGACAGTGGTGTGGTGGATGGTACCAAGTGGTAATTGAAGGGTGTGGTTGATAGCTATAAATGTTATTGAAATGGGGGTGGGAATGGGGGTAGGGTATGGGGGAGGGAAGTGAGCCTGAGCAGGTTAGGACAAGGTGGAAAAGGTGCGAAAAAACCCTTTTGAAAAATAAAAAACAATCAGTTGAAGTTTACTATGGTGGAATTTCTGCAGGTAAGAGTTTGTGACACTTTGTATTTAGTAGGCTATACTGTGAGGGAGACAGGGAGATAACAGAATGCACTTACTGTCCTATTTAACTGAAATTGTCTATTGTCAGTGACATTAGCGTTCACTATTTTAATCTGGTGGTTTGCTTATTATTACCAAGAATGATAAGCAGTGAGCTCTAGAATTTTGGCAGCCATCAAAAACAGGTCTACATTGTCATCTAGTGAATGAAGAGAGAGGTACAGGTCTAGTGGGGAGGAAGGGTAGTTTTTAGGAGAGCTAAGAGAAGGGAACTGGGATGCTTTTCTGGGGCACTGTGAATGTGCAAGCCACTGAATTTAAGAGTATATACTACAGGATAAATACAGACATAGGTCTAAACCTACAATGTTTATAGAAGGGATGTCCGTCAGTGTTATCAGTAGAATGGCTTCTTTTCCATTCAGGTGAGGCTTCTGGTAACCCTTGAAAGCGTCTGCAGTGATAAGGAGGGGAGAGAATACCCACATTGACCGGGTGGGACTGGCAGAATGTTTATAGAAGGGATATCCATCAGTGTTATCAGTAGAATGGCTTCTTTTCCATTTAGGTGAGGCCGCTGGTAACTCTTGAAAGCAGTTGCAGTGAGAAATAGGGGAGAGAATGCCCATGATGTTTGGGTGGGACTGGCAGTGGCTAGCACATATTGCAGTGGTCAGCAGAAGCATCTGGGGAGGCTGGCTGGTTATTCAAATATTCAAGGGTATTTGCACAAATTCTGGTAATGCAAAAGTGTTATTATCCATCCTGCAAAGACAGAATGTTTGATAAAGCTTTCACAAGTTAAAACAATGTAGCTGTTATATTGAAAAGTGCAGTAACTGAGATCTTGCATTCTGGTTATTTTACTTCATTATACAAGCAAGGTTGTAAAGAACCAGTGGCAGAGTGGCAGAAGATGGGAAAGTTTTGTTAGGTTCTCATGATGTTCTTAAGTATATGCATAACAATTTACATTTGAGTGAGCAAAACCACCACTACTATTGCTAAACAGAAATTTCTAGGGCAATTCTGCAATGGGGGGGGGGGGTTGTGTATTGTAAAGTTAATGGCAATCTCTCTGCTGATCATTTATGAAGCATATAACTTATTTTGATATGGCAGAAGTTGCCCTTAGTCAAAAGCAGCAATGTTTCCTCGCTAGTCATTAAGGGGAAATTGCGACAGTTACAAATGTACTCTATATTAAAGCAACTTCAAAGTCTGAGAACTTTGAAGCCTGACTTCTGAAAACACAGGAAGACTGTATGACATTAATATGTAACATGGCACAGTATCATTCATAAATGACTACAATGGGAAATGAAACCAAGGTATGAGAAGTGAATCTTGCAGGTCTGCATCAAATATAAAATATTCCTATATGCAAAATTGAGGAAGAGAGGTTTCATCCAAAACTGTGAGGTAAGTAATTAGGAAAACAGAGCTGTCTCCATTTTTATTTATTTATTTATGCTCTATATAACCATGTCAGTGGGCATGTTAATTGTACATGTCCAGCCATGGCCTAAGTCACAATCAAAGACCAACATGGACTATATAGATAGTAGTATTATAAAGAACTGCAATAGACAGAGGACTATCATTTAGTTCAATAATTTGCAGTAGAGAAAACAGTAGAATAAAACAGTAAGCTACACTAGGACAAGCATATTAATTTGCAATTTGTACATTAATTTAACATATATCTTTGTAGTCATACATTACAGTTACCAGAAGATAAAACAATTGTTTTAAATGAGATTAGACACTGTTTGAAATATGTTCACCCACATGAGTGCAGTTTGTCCTGTTTTTTTGTGTGTACTCGGTGTGCTTCAATCATTGATGTTTGTTTTCTTGTACAATAGAGTCTTTAGTTTTGTTGTAAAAGTTTTAAGAGATTTTGATTTCTGATATTCTTTGGCTTTCTATTCTATGATACTGAGTCAGTTTAAGAAAATGCTGTTTCTACCTATAGCTAGTAAAAAATGGGTCTATTTACAGAAACAACATTATTATTGTTTCTAAAAGAGTAGTTAGTTGCATGCAATGGGAGCTACTACCTAAATGTTATGATCTTGAACAATAGTTTGTCTAGGAGTAGAGTTGTCCTCTTGCTGATGGATGTCCACTGAAATTTCTATAATAGTTCACTGTGATGGTTCTAGCGCCTATCAAAAGTATGAAGTGATAATTTTTTTTTTCAGATTGAAGTAGGAGGGTCATGCTACTAGAGCAGAACACTATAATTAGTAGTCTGAATTCACCTTTGTGGATTAATACATTTCTCACCAAGACTTATCTGCCTTCAGGTTCAATAAACTGCAACTTAGTTTTATGTCTAAGATTTTTCTTTATAATACTGTTTCAGTATTCAGTCCTTTAGGACAGAGTGAGGTATAATATTAAACCAAAGTAATTTTGTTGACACGTGCTAAGGACAGAAGTATGTGGGTCATGGAGTCACAATGGGGAGAAGTCAATTAGTCTGCAAACCACAAAACACCTGATTTATTGATATTCATTAAGAACTTATTGTTAGACATCTAGTTGCAATAACTTGTGAAATCTGTTCGCAATCTCTTCTGTAGGTTTGCTACAATTTTTGTCTGTGTTAGATAAAATAAAATCTTTTGATGTAAAATGTTAGATTTAGAGAAGGCAGGTCTAGTGTAATATTGCTGATACAATTTTGAATAGCAATGGCCCCAAAACAGATCTATGAAAGACTGCAGTGAAAGGTGCCTATGTCAAAAACAATAGAGTCTATAGACACTAGAAAAGATCTACTAGTTAGGTAATTATATAACCTTCTGACAGATCAGCTTAAAAAAGCTTAACTTTTTCAGGTTGACTAAAAGTAGGTTATGATTAACTGTTCCTAAAGCAGTCAAGTCTATAAAGATTCAGAATAGTAAGAAAACCATCATTTATGTTAGAGTAAATTGTGTCTATCTTTTCTAAAGGTCAGATCTTAACTCTTCACTTCCCTTGCATTCTTATAAATTCTATGTATATTGTGTTGCAGCAGCCATATATTGTTTACCCTTTTCTCTATCCCAGTGAAATCAAGCTAACTATAAATGGTATAATTACACTTCTAACACCACACCCCTGGAAAAGGTAATGCCACCTCTTCTTTTTTTTTAAATATTTATGTTTATGCAGTAATATCTGTACTCTTTATTTTTTACATAAATGTCTCTTTCTCTCCTTAGACAACCTTGCCTATGCTTCCATCGAATGTTCTTATTTCTGAAATAATGAACTATAAAAATAATTCATCCTCAGATATTAATGCTTTTAAAATTATATTCTTTTCTATACTTGTATTTAAATACTATCTCCCAACAGTATGGAGCACATAAACATGTTTCATAATTAAATGGTCTGCCCTCAATGTTTTCACCTTACTCTGCCTTGTCATACTACAAAACTTTCTTCTTCATCACTAAACAACTGCTGAATAGCACAGAGATCAGAAAAGCCAGTCAGTTTTTTCCTCGTGACATTTTTTGCAATGTCTCAGAAAATAAGAAGTCTATGTCTGTCCAGTACTCAGTTCTATATTAAATGTATATCCTTCATCCCAATCTAACTGAACATTACCTATCATTAAAAGCTCCTTACCGGTGCTGATATCTTTGGCTATCTTGCCTTTTGTGCGTCTTGTATTACATATATTACAATTAAAGTTACATAGCACTACAACCTGTAAATCCTCCACTATATATATATGCCCTCACATCCTCTTGCAGGTATAATGCAATTATTCTAACTATGCTGTGTCCAGACATTGCATCCACAACTAATCCTCTTTCAAATGGTAGAATCAAAAATCTTTAATTGTGATTGCACTTTGTTCAGAAAGGAAAGCAATGCAGGAACAGGTCTCAGTCCCAACTGTCCACAGAATGCCACATCTATACCCACATTTTATTATATTGATATCTTTCTCAATGATTACACAATATTGTGTCCAGGAGAATTATAAAAAAAAATCCAAATATTCTTTTTTGACCACTGCAATACTCTAATTCAGCTATATTCATCCTTAATGTTGTTATCATTTATAGACAAACTAGAAATAGAAACATTAATAGTTGCTTTTCATCTTACTTTTTCTACCCATGCCTTTGAGATTTCATTTTGTTTGTGGACTCTGCTACCTATACTACCACTTTTATCTTCCTCTGCTTCCTCCATATCCTCAGTGCTAACATTCCCCCCCTTCCTTAATTTCTGCAGGATCCTGTATACTGTTAATGCCCTCGTCTTCAAATTGATCTAAAGCACTATTTAATGACTAACAGGCATGTGTTAATGTCTGCATACCTTGTATACTAATTGTTGAATTGTTTCCCTACCCCAGAAGTTGATCTACAGGCATTTTACTTATACTGTCCTGAGTTTTTTTCTGACTGCTCTTCCCCTTGCATTACTGGAGAAAGTTCATCTTGTACCTGACAACTGAGCGCCTTCCCTTCATTACCAAACTTAGTGCAATATAATGCACTTTCCTTAACTCTTTACAGCCTAGCAATGCCACTAGGTACATCTAGAGTTATATCCTACTGATGCTTCTAAGAATCTAATATTACCTGCTCATATCTGCATTAATAATTTAAAAAACATGCTACTAACAAGCTATTGAAACATTTTGTCTTAAAGCTTATATGATATGCAGTAAAACAGCAATGACATTTCACTTCTGCCCAGTGCTGCTTAAGACATGTTAATTATTATTCATATACTATTTATTTATGTTGTAAAAATTGTCATATTTTTTCTAAATATTTCAACAACTAAGTAACACAGAGATAACTGAGTAGCCTGAAATAAAAACTCTCAGTTCGTTACACAAAATGCTGCTGAGATTATGTGTGTATCTTAAGTGGTATTGTAAGTTGCTTACATTACAAAATTATTTATTGTGTTACAAAATACAGCTTAGACCTACACTCGCATGAACATTTCCACTGTAAATATCTGCTTGCTCTGAACAGTTTGCCTTTTACATTTCTTTACCAACCCTTATGGCTTCAGATATATGAACATTTGTTTGAAATACGAGGTTATAACTTGATTTTTGGTAAAAAGCTGAAGGTGCGATCTTTGGAAGTTAAAAATACAAACCTCCAGGGCTTCCCTGGAGTGAATGAGAAAATTATCTGTCCTTTATTCCCACATTTACTACATCTTTTGAAGGGGCAAATATTTATCAGGTGGTCCAGTTTCGCAATCACACACACACACACACACACAATGTCTTAGGCTGGCCTCCATAATGTAAAACTCCACTAACATTGTTTACAACATAAAAACTAAAAACTGAACAATAGCATCCTGTACAATTTATAACCACCCACAGACTCGTGTGGTTCATAATACATATCAACATTTCCCAGCTAAATGATAGCATGCAAATCAAAAGAAACAAAGCCTGAAGGCTCAGCAAGAAAATACTGCAGTTTATATGTGTCCATTTTGTAGCCATTTCTTGCTCTGATATCAATTACAAGTTCAGTCACTGTGAACACATCTGTAATCCTCAGTTGCTGTTGCAACATCGACATAAGTACGTTTTGGTTATGTTATTCAGTGACTCTGGTTCATTCTGTCTGCTGCTTCCTTCCTATCCTCTCCATCTTCCACATCACATGCCCCAACATCCAAGCCCAATGTATGCCTGGAAGTTGTATTTTGTGACAGTACATTAAAAATCTGTTCTAGAAAACAATGTTCAATTATGTCACCCCAGGATAAAGCAAACTGCTGCCTTCTCTGAAATCTCTGGCATCCTCTGGATTGCAATGTAAAAATGTCAACCACTTCTTCAATTTTCATTTGAAGTTACTTCTTTACATTATGTGTAGACATAGCCTCTGCCATATCTGTCTTTACTGCCATCTTGGACTCCCCCACTACAAAGTGTAGGTGGTTGCTTTATTTATATATACATTATTTACACATTATTTATATAATAAGCTACATTATTTACATATTTGTGCAACCCCACATCCATCATATTATATATTTATAATTTCTTCATCAGTAATACAACACAGTTTTTGTACATACTTCTTCCATTCCCATTTCCTTAATGTTCCTCTGTCCTCCCCAATGCTTTTCCCAGAACCATTTTCTTATTTCTGCCAAAAGATCTTCATCTTTTCAGTTTTTATATAATAGTCCTTCACACCTGCTTTTCTACAATACCCAGGCTGTAACAAATGACATTTTCTTCCGATTATCAATTTACTTCTTCCCTCCCCTTTTCATATTTACCTTACCATATAATTTCCATAATAATTTTCCTGAAACCTAACTAAATACATTGTTAAACTGTTCCCAACAAAATTCAATTGATTTACATTCTATATAATAACAATTATTTTGCAGTTTCCTCTTCCTGCAGTAATAACACTTTCTTTATTCTACTGATTTATAGTTCATAATTCCCTTAACAGGTTACTTATTTAACAAAATTATCCACAAAAGTCTCTGGCTTCATATAAATCTTCAGACCTTTTCTTTCTTTGCTGAATTGCATTCCTAGCATAATCCAGTAAATAATTTAATGGATATACAACACAAAAAGTCATACCTAATGTTTTCATACCACTCACTACTTTTCTCATTCATCAATTTTAATTTCCATAACTTTAACTTATTTACATATTCCTTTCTTTCCATAATCTTTTTCATCCTAGTTTTTTTCTTTTTGCTTGTTTCCATATATCTTCAGACATATCATATAACAATTTTCAGTTTTCCCAACATTTTATTATCCATGTTTCCACGCTATTATTTACTCAAAGTAGGTGGATTGATGCTTAAAAATGGCATTTTTTAGACCTAACCCCATGTCCTCTTTTTATTCTATATTATTAATCTTTTAATAGGATTCAATCTCAAATTCCATATAAAACTGAAAAATATTTGTAGCAATTTCTTTTTCATTTTCCTGGAAACTTATAAACTCCCCCAACATAAGTAAGTTTCACAAAATGTATTTATTTAAGATATATACCTTTTTATTATATGATAAATTAAAACTTTGGCTGTGCCAGTATTTTCTAATTTCTTCCACTTTCACTTTCCACTGATTCAGTATGTTTAAATATTCAACAAACTTAACATGTAAAATATTAATTTCCTCCCTATAATAATATATTCCATTCATTGTCTTAATTTCACCACACTCCTTATTTTCTTCCTTTATTCTTAAACCCACTTTTTTAAAATAACATTACAATTATTATAAAATTTTTATTCATCCATTGTTTATTTATTTATTTTTTTGCTAGAATAACTAACTCATCTGCATAAGATAGACATACTGGCATCTGAATTTCTCTTTTCATTTTCCAGCATACTTCATCCATTTCTGACATAAAAGTTTGAATAAAATACACATACAAAAAGGACACCCCTGCTTTATTCCTCTTCTTAGCCTGATCTTTTTTCTCATGTATTCATTTAGCATTAATTTCAGCCATGGATTTTTATAATACATTTTCACAACTTCCACTGTTTCTTTTTTTACTTATTCCATATGCTTTCAAAAATTCCCACATTGCCCTATGACTTATCTTATTAAATGCCTTCTCTACATCCCTTGTAATAAATCTTATCTCATTTTTTCTCTCAGTATAATACTAATTATTTCCTTTACTCTTATTTACATTTCCTTTAACTCTCCCCCTTTTACACCTAACATAAACATTTATAATCAGTATTCTTTAAAGTTATATGTCTCCAGTTTCTTATATGGTTCCTTTTATCTTTTTTTCCATAAAATATTTGTTCACATCACTTCATATTTTTCCTGCACTCTCCCTTTAACTAACCATTCATTTAATACTTTGCACATTTTTCCCATCTCCATTCAGTTGTGCAATTCATAACTAGCTAGGGGATTTGTTAACAATTGTGTAGGCTTTGCACTAAGCCGACACAGTGTTAGCATAATGAACAGCAGTGATCATCAAATATGCATGCTGCTCATCAAACCTACACATTTGCAAACACCTTTCTGGTGCCAGCAGTAGTGTTCCTGTCCATTGGAAAGGTGTTTGCAAGCAAAGCTCAGAATGTAAACAACATGGTTTGCTTATAGGAAAACCTAATATATGAACACATGCTGTAGCCCAGAAATACTACTGGCAATTATAGTGAAAGAATTCTTAAGGAGGGAAAGTTTAATGGGGAATTTTACAGATATAACATTGGTTTTACTACAGAGGTAATTAAGACAGGAGGAGAATTATGCGGAATTGTCACAGAAACATTTATAACATAAATACTGCCATATTCTTGTTATGATAATTAATCTCAATGATAACACTTGACATATGAACATAAGCAAAATCTGACATGCTAACAATGTGAGATGACATAAAGCTACAGTGTAAAACTGGGATTTAATCTTACATACATGTTAATAAAATGCTGAAGATGAGATAACAGATAGCAAGGACAGTAGATACCATATTGGATAAATGCTTACACTGCAGTTATTGCATTTGAGATGTATACACAGATAATTTATGTATGCTATCTGACACCACTGCAGTATTCTCCACTTAAGCATGTATGCACAAGAAGAAATGAACCTTGCAGCTGATGTGCCATGCACATCAGAAAGGGACATTTTCTTTCCCAATAACTGTTATTGCATCCATAAAAAAGGGATTTATTAATTATAAATATGTAATAGACAAGCATGTATTGTGTAGTGATGTAAATGCTAAATGGCAATATAACACTTAACATATCCAAGTGACAAATGACAACACAGATCTGATGACACTTCATGATTTCAAGTTTTCTAGTGGTAAATGGCACACATCTCCTACATCATTCTACTGGTCGTGCTTGCAAGGAATTACTGGATACAGCAGTATAACAGCAATTTTACATCATTGACACACAAGAAAGTATCATAACAGAGGCCCAATCACACTTTCTGGTAATATGGGAGCATGCCATACATAAGTAATGTTTTATTAATCCCACTTCTGCATTAAGCTATAAAATGTGAAGAAAAAATGCAGTACAGAGAAAAATTATTTTGAAAATAAGTAATTCTTGTGAGCAATGAATGACATAATAAAAATTCACATCTTGTCATTGTTTGAACACATGCTAGGACAATGCCACAGAAATATGTACATTGGTTGCTTCATTTAGAACATAGGTGCTTACAGCACTTTTCTGTCTTAAGGGATATGGATGCCATACCTTGTAGGACAAGGCCTTAAAATGGTGGCCTGCTCACTGTGCCATAACTATTTTTGGTGAGTAAGCCACTGCTGTCTGACACAGTTGTGTGACAGACAGATGTTACCAGATTCATCTGAAGAAGAAGTATGGACATGGGAAAGAAAAATAGATTTAATATGGTAATATTTATGAAAAGAAGAAAGCAAAACTAACCAATACAAAAAGAGCAGCACCAAAGATATTTGAAGAGAAATACAGGCAAAGGAATGCAGACATGGAAAACTTTACAATACAAAAAATAAGAAGACAAAGAGGAAAATCAGAAAAGGAGTTTAGTAATGGAGAAGTTAAAGAAATAGAAACTGAGGTTAAGTAGTACCTGTGAAGTGAAGGATTCTGTGTAGATATTCTAATTCAGAAAGCACCACAACAGGATAGAGCACTGAAGATATTTTGGTGCCTTCCACAGGACACCAATATAAATGTTCACTTGAAGCTAGACAGCAAGGGAAGAAGCAGGGAACTGTGGAAACTCTGTTGCAGTCAATGTTGAATGATAGGCCAGTGAGTTCCCATATGATACAGCAATGGATGGCACAGGATGAAACTGAAGACAATGTGCCACAGGAAAATGCTATAGAACTTTCTATAGAATGCCCACAGGAAATGGAAAACAAAAATGTGCCCTCAGTTTAGAAGAAAATGAGCTAAGAGAAGAGTTGCTTGATTTAATAGACAAAGATAGACATATTAAGATCAATGAAAGAAATAGTCTGCAGAAGGTCAATAAAACCCCAAAAGTCAGAAGTTTGATTAAACAAATGAACACAATAATTAGGACTGTCCCTAGAGATCCATGCAATATAACAAAAGTAAACAGGATATATTACTGTGCACATAAATTAAGAACTGATAAAGTTCTATCACAAGAACACAGGGTAGTGAGGAAAAGGAAGGGGAGAAATCGAATACCATCATGGAAGTATTGAATAGAGAAAAATATAAAGCAATTAAGACAATGTGTCATTGTTAGAAGACTATAGAAGAGGAAAAAGATCAACAAAAATACTAAGAAAGATAGATGTGGTAAAAGCAATTCACAGAATTATAACATACCAAGATCTATCATGCACTATCGCAAATAACAAACAAAAAAATCTCAGTACAGGTGGAAAAACTTAGAAGATAAGCAGATAAATATAAAGGAAAAGTACAAAATAAGCAATTTATCGATGATCCAAAAAAGTTTTGTAGAGAATTGGGACAAGGTAAAAGAAATTGAAAGACCATAAAAAAAAATAGATACATTTTTGAGAAGTATCTATGAACATCCTGTGGAACATAACAAAGATGCTAAATGGATAGAAGAAGTAAAAGAAAGAATACAAAGTTTAAAGGTACAGGATATGAAATGGGATGAAGTACCAGCCACAGAGATTGAAACAAAGTGAGAAAAGCCTCTAATTAGAAAACTCCAGGCCCAGATGCAGTACCTAACTTTTGGTTAAAATTATTAACATGCTTGCATGATGATTTATCCATGAGTAAGAACTATTTATATGCGCAACCTGAACAGACACCAACCTGGCTAACAACAGGAAATACAATGCTTCTGTTTAAGAGTGAACTTGCAAGCTACCTTAAAAATTATAGACCAATAACTTGCCTTCAGACGATGTATAAACTATACACAGGAATTGATGCTGACAAAGTTTAAAGTCATTTAGAAGAAAACTCAATGATGCAATAGAACAAAAGGTCAATAAAAGAAAGTCATATGGAACAAAGGATCATTTGTTGTTAAATAAAGTCATAGTTGAGAACTGTAAAAAGGGGAAGAATCTAAGTATGGCATGGGTTGACTACAAAAAAGCATTTGATAGTATGCCACATTCATAAATAAAAAAGTTCTTAGAAATGCACCCTACTCTGATCCACTACATTACAGTGACCATGAATCAGTGACAGGCCACTTTGCAATTAAGACATGATAAAGGACAAACTATTTCCCAGGGATAACAATTCAAAGGGGGTATTCCTGGGTGACTCTCTGTCACCACTGCTATTCTGCCTTGCCCTTAACCCATTAAGCTCTCTACTTAACAGTTTGGCCATGGCTACAATTTGACTCCTAGGAAATAACAAAGTGTAAAGACTTCTCATCTTCTGTTTGTTGATGATTTAAAATTATAGCTCATCAGATGAGGAACTGAAAGCACAACTGCAAGTTGTCAAATCTTTTTCAGATGATATAAGAATGTCATTTGGTCTTAATAAATGTGCAAAAGCAACCTTTAAAGCAGGAAAACTGCAGCACCAGGAAAACATCAGTTTGGGACAACAATGTGATATAAAAGAACTTGAGCAAGAAGGAGTGTATAACTATTTGGGAATTGATGAAGGAACAACAATAAAACATGTACAAATGTGAATAAAACTTTGTAAGGAATACTTTAGAAGACTTAAATTAATCCTGAAAACAGCATAGACATCTAGGAACAAAATACAAGCTATAAACCAATTTGCTCTTCCTGTCCTAGCTTACAGTTTTGGACTGATTGACTGACCCCAAAGCATGTTGGATAAATAAGATAGGAAAACAAGAAGGATGCAGCAAACTCACTAAATGATTTATAAAAATCAGTGCATACCAAGATTATATATTCCCAGTTCTGAAGGAGGAATGGGCTTCCTCGAAATTGATTACACGTACAGATCTGCAGTCATGGGACTCCATATATATCCGCTGACCTCACAAGACCCAAACATAGTGAAGGCTTTGAAATATGAGGAGAATATATCTAAGATGACTTCTCTGCATAGTCTAGCAGAAGCATATCAGTGTCAAGCAGGAATGGAAATCAAACCAGAAGTAGATAAAACTCAGGCAGCAACTGAATGTGCAAAAAAAACAAAAGAAAGAATATAAGGTGAAGGACCAGATGAGAAGGCAAGAAATGTAGAAAATGCATAAATATAGTTGCAAGTATAGAAAACTTCTGGAAGGACCTCATGATGATCAGGAATGAATACAGGAATGGTTAAGGAGAGGCAAATTCAAACCAAGAGATGAAAAGTTAATACTAGTGGCCCAAGACAGTGGGCTGCGTAAATGTTGGCTTACAAAGTCCATTGAACATGTGGGAGAAACAGAAAATGTAGGTTTTGTAAAACCGAGTTGGAAACACTTGCACAACTTATTGCTAGTTGTGACATACTAATGGCAGAAGGACTGTATACTGAAAGGCATAACAATGTGGCAAGATTGTTGCACTGGGGATTGTGCAAACATTATGGTATTGAAGTGGCTGAAAAAACAGTGTAAACATGAGCTACAAAGCAACATAGAAAATTATGAAGTTTACATCACATGGGATCATCCATTACCAACAGTTCAAAAGACAGATGTTAGAAAACTGGATATAGTGGTCCATGAAAAGAAGACAAAAATAGCACTGATCACTGAATTCACCACACCCAGTGACTACAGTGTCTTGCATACAGAGAGACACAAAGTCATAAAATATCAGGATTTCCAGGCAAAAATGGAAGCAATGTGGAAGAAAGATACTCAGACATTCCCAATAGTAGTAGGAGCAATGGGTCTTATCAAAAAGAATCTACAGTCGTATTTAGATATGTTACCAATACAAGTAACTCCATATGAATTGCAGAAGGGGGTCTTTGCTGGACACATTGTGAGTGTGGCGAAGAACACTTCTGGCTGACATTAAAGATTGAAACAATACAAATTTCACTAACTTTAATTATACTTTGACTTAGGAATGGGGTCCATTCCTGTCATGGTATTAGAAACCCAAAAGATTTGGAAAAAAATAAAAACGTCATACTTTACACAGTTCCCATGTGACAGCAGGTTGCAGGAAACACGAATTATGTATTACTCATCACTAACCTCTTGACACCTGTAAGCTGTACATTCAACTCTCCAGCTTATTGAAAAGTAAAGTAACCAGACTATACATAGCTATACAAGCATAGCAGCATGAAGGGCACCATAGTAATATTGCCAAAGACAAAAACTAAGAAGAGTTTGTCATACGCTGTGTACTTCCATTTAGCCTTAGTTACAGTTGATGTTCGGTTGCCAGACATTGCTGAAATGCAGAGGAGGTAGACTAATGACACAGAAGGGAGAAGCTTCATAGACAAGGGAAGAAGGAGGCAGGACCCAAGTAGCTTATGACAGAAGCAGAACAATGTGGCTCAAAACAACATGTAGGCAATGGCTACACATAAAATAGTGTACCAAAAACAGTTATTAACACTTAGATAATGCCTGGATTAGAACCATGGAAAGTAGGCAAAAATATTTCTATAGAACTGAGCTTTATCTCGTCATATCACAACAGAACTCCTATTTCACCCCCTTTAAATAACATAATTGAAAGACAGTGACAACTTACTGAAGCAGAAAGAGAAAACAGAGAGAGATACAGACAGATGGAGAGATTAATAGAGAGAGGAATAGCAACATGATTTGTTGTTGGACATGTAGGACTATCTTGATTCTGTGTTACTCTTACTTATTAACTCATTAAGCTGTCATGCTCAGCACAATAAACTGCTTACTACAGGGAACAAAAAGGGATAGTGGAGTGCAGTCAGCATTAAGACATAAGCTGGATAATGGTGGCATACTAAGTCTCCCTGTTGGAGCTGCAAAGGTTTTGCAAATGATTTTTTGTTGCAGTATTCAAATGTATGTTAATAAAATGTTGTAAATGGAGAGAAAGACAGACATTTGTAGTAACTATATGATAGAAATAATAAGTGTAATGAAATAATCATTTGTTCTACAGCACTAATTGAACACACAACACTATGCAAAAACATCAGTCTACAGACAGGGGAATTACCTCAACTTGCCACACATGAACTTCAGTTCATTACATCCAACAGTATAAGAACTGTTACAGTAACTGTTTTACAGTACTGCATTTAGTCTGTCTTTACTATGTATTCCCATAGTGCAGCGGATATAGGCACCTTTGTGCAAAAGTATCTGGAGTACTGCGGCTAAAATTAAAATATTCAGCTTTTGCCAAAGGAAGTGAAACAACTTTCACTATCACTCAGCATTGGTGTGCTATGTCAACCTCCACATAAATGCTGGGGTCAAAAAGTGAAGGTTTTTCCATGTGTTATTTCTGGCCAAGTGTGTTCTATGTGACTCTATTTTTGATCAGATTAAACATGTGAAAAAGGGTTAATGGTACAGTGGTGAAAATGGGGGTGGGGTGCAGGCAAAAGGTAGACCACAGGGGAAAGAATACAAGAATTTGCAGGAGGTTGATGGGAGACCACCATAGCTATCCACTTTTTCAGAACATAAATGTAGAATTGTACAAATGATTTCATGACTTTGGAGAGCCACCACATGAGAGTTGGGTGACAATAGCATAATAAAGTTCTATAGACAAATGGAACAAATAAAATGTGTCAAGAAGACACATAGGTGAAGTGGAGAGCTATGTATGGGTGTTATTTTTTTGTGGGACAGGTGCCCATTTTCTGTAATTTTATATAGAAAGGAATGTTGGGGAAGAGGCTTAGGGATGTCATAGTTTAGTTGGTAAGGTAGGCTAGGAAGCAGGTTCAGACATACAGGACATATAAGACAGACAGGAATAGTGATTGAGACAAAAGATAGGGGACATCAGAAGTGCACACACATCCAGTTTGAGAGGAGTGAGAATCTAGTCCTTACCCTCAGAACTGGCATGACTATCTACTGTGTCAGTTGCCTGGGTCTATGCCAGCCATGCCATCAGTTCAGCAATGAAATATAAGACCTTTTCAACCCTGCCAATTTGGACACTGAGGCCTCTCTCCATTATATCATCCACCAGCCCTGTCAACTCCTGCCAAGTGACAAAATCTCCACCTCCACTTGTACTGTTCCTGGGGTTAACCACTGTACCAACAGATTAGGCAGAGCTACCTGATGCAGGTGGAGCAGGTAGGGCAGGGGTTGTGGATGGAATGTTGACAGGTTGTGACCCAAAAGTCCTAAGTGTCTGTGTTGGCACCTGTAGAGGAGTGGCAGGCTCAGCCAGTGTTCTGTCTACCTCTGTGCTGTTGGTCATCTTGTTTTCAGCAGCAAGGTATGCAAACAGTCGAATAAAGTAAAAAAAGGAGAGAGAGGATGGTAGAGATAAAGCATAGATAGAATTAGATCTATGTCACATCACATTACTTTATATTTTCAATACATTTCACATCCAGATATGATATGAAGGTATTAATGTGTAACAAAATAAACAATTCTTACTGTTAGAATATAAGAAATAACTTTTATTTCAATATGCCATATAGGATATATGCATTCACATGTAATTGCACTTATCATAACTGAATTGTTTATGACAATCATTATTGTTGTTAATATTTTATAAATACTATCTATAATAAAACCTAATTGCTGCTTCTGGAAATTGAACCCACACAGAGTTAAGCTGGTATTGCCACTGCCTAATGCAAGCAGCAAGAGCTACTGGCGAAGGCATGCATGCTTGATATCAATAATGAGGTGCGTCTTCTCAAGATGTTAGGGAGTAAAGGACTGAAAATGCTCATCTAGCTTGCACTTGGATTATACTTACCTTGTGCCTCTCTGAGGTGACTTAGTCTCTCCTGGTGCTCCTCACAGTTTGCTGCTATTTCCTTTGCAGCTGTACAGTAAACAAAAATAAAGAACAAATATGAAAGCATAATGAATAACTGTCTTGGCCCTCTAATGCATGCTATATTATTGATTGTTAATGGATCAGTATACTTACACAATTGATAGGTGCTTGCAGTCTTAAATTCATCCACCCATTGACTTAGGAGGTCCTGTTTGCACATTTTCAGATGTCTGTATTGTTGACATTATTCCACAGTGTATGGAATTCCAGTTGCACTGGAGAAAGCCTTGGCCAAGCTATTTCAAGCCTCAGCCTTATACCAAGACCGGTATAATTACCTTGCAGCAGTCTACAGATGTAGTGCTTCACAAGGAGTGCCAAAAAACATGGACTCCTCAACACCTCACCTTTGTGCTCTAAATTTAGCCCCATTCTTTCCATCACAAGCCATGTCTGCAAACGTCAAGCTAACAATATATGCCCGTAGTGCCTTTTTTAGGCAAAGTCATGAGGACAAAATTATCAACATTAAAAATTCTTCTAAATTAAATGTAAAGGTCATGCTGTTAAATGCTAGGAGTCTTAACATGAAACTGAACTCATTGCAAGCATTCCTCATCCTAGAAGATGCTGAAATTTGTGCAATCACTGAAACCTAGTTCAAAGCTGCGGGGAGCACCTCAGCAGAGTTTCAATATTTGTCAAAGACATACACACCTCCAGGCTAGATAAACAGTATGACACACAGGACACACTCCAAGTGCAGTTAAGTATTGACAAAACACCTATTCAAATCATAGCTAGCTACAGACACCTAACCATGACTCAGGAGGCCCACTTCACCTATCTAGACTTACTTGACTCCATCAAGATTCAATCCTCTACCCTGATCCTGGGTGACTTTAACTACCCAACCCTAGAGTCGAAGACCTATTCTAGTTTAAACATGAATGCCCAGTGATTCCTTGACTTTGTCAATATCAATGCATTGGATCAGCTGGTTGACACCCCACAAGAGGTGAAAATATCCTGGACCTGGTACACACCAACATGAGTGGCCACTGTAGCACCCCTACAGTGTCATCCTCCTTGGTAAGATCTGACCATACAGCAATCACTTTCAAAGTCATCATCTCTCCAGACCACCAACCCCCCCCCCCCCTTGCCAGGGTTGAACAAAAACAATTTTCCAGAGCTGACTACAAACTCCTGAGAGTAGGTATAAGCAGCTTCATAGCCGCCATACCTTCAGTTGAATCAAACACTAATGTTCAAGCCTACACCAAAATACTATACGAGCACCTATATAGCTGCATGGACTCAGCAATACCTGATAGGATCAAATCATCTTCCTCAAGGAAGAGTAAACCTGTCTGGTGGACAGCAGCAATATACAGACTCTATAATAAAATGAAAAAAAATTGCTGTCCAGGACCAAGAAGGAGCAGGTGCCAAGTTGGAAGCCATCTCTCCTTTGTCTGAACAAGCAAATAAGGTCACTGGTGAAATCCTCTAAGGCTAACTTCAAGTCCAAATTGGCCACATCCTCTAAGGACAATCACAAGGCCTTCTTCGCATATGTCCACAATCTCAAAGGTAACTACCAAATCTGCTCTGAACTGGTGGTCAAGAATACCACATACACAAATGCCATAGATATAGCCAACCTGCTGGCAGACAAGTTCAGTGAAAACTTCATGCCCCTGTCCCCCCATCAGTAAACCAGGACATCCTCAGCATCTGAACACCTACCCCTCATCACCAGGGAGCAAGTTATTAATGCCCTCTCAAAAGCAAAAAGTACAGCCTCTATGTGGCTCAACAGCATCCCTGGCTGTGTCCTACATGAACTCATGCAAGAGCTCTCAGAACCACTAGGCACCCTATTCAATCAAAGTCTGTGCACCAACTTTGTCCTAGCAGAATGGAGGGCAGCTGCTGTCATCCATCTGCACAAAGGTAGAGTGTCCACCAACCCAGGCAATTATAGGCCCATCAACCTAACTAGCCTGATCTGCAAGGCCATGGAATGCATTATCATGGACCTTATAAACAAGGACATTGGCAACCTCCAAAGGCTTAATCCCACACAATTTGGTTTTGTCAAAGGGAGATCATGCCTGTTAAACTTGGTTACCTTTTTGGAAACAGTCAACAAAGCCATGGATGAGGGCAAGACATTGCACACCACCTACCTTGACCTAGCCAAAGCCTTCAACACTATTTCCCACATGACATAATAGATAAACTCTCCCAGCTAGGCATCAACTCATATCTTACCAGATGGGTAGCTAACTGGCTCACTGATAAAACCCACTCAGTCAAAATAGGGGAAGCCACCTCTAGTAGTAGACCCGTAACAAGTGGCATACCCCAAGGATCGATCTTGGGGCCTCTACTGTTTGGGATATACCTTTCTGAGGCACAAGCCAAAACCGGTGGTCTGTGGCTGACCAAGTTTGCAGATGACTGCAAGTTGGGCATTGTCATAATTCCCTTAGTGATGTGAACATCCTCCAAGATGGCCTTAACTAAACTAATTACTGGTTCCAGAAACATTGCCTCAAACTGAATGCCAAGAAATGCATCATTATCCCCCTTGGGGAAAATGGTGTTTCTACTAATTATCACATTAATAACAATGTACTAAGCACACAATCAGTCGTGCGTGATTTGGGCACCCAGGTTAATAGCAACCTGACTTTTGACCACCATGCTGCCTCCATTGTGCGCAAGGCTTTCTACATGGCCCACCTCATAAATAAGGGTATTTCATCCAGGAAAAAGGAGGTCATAACATCCCTGTACTCCTCCCTTATCAAACCCATTATTGAGTACAATGCCCCCTTCATCATGTACCTTGCCCAGCACATGCAGCAGTTGGAGAGACCACAGAAGTTCCTGACCAGGAAAATCCAGGGTCTGAAGCACCTATCCTATACAAATAGGCTAAAAGCCCTGTCCCTCTACTCAGTCTCATACAGACTGCTCAGAGGTGACCTGTGTCTGGTATACAAGGCCATCTCAGACTCAGTCTTGATGGAGTTGCTGCATATCCATAAGTCAAACTCCACACTCACAACCCGCACACAAGGTCTCAAACCGATCTGTAGCATTAATGGAACCTGTTGGCAGGATAGATTTGTGTCCCAATGCCTACCTGATCTGTGAAATAGACCTCGTCTCCATGTCAGAGTACCTCACTAGCCCTCTTTAAGAGGAACCTGGACAACTGGAAGGGAAACAGAAAATATACTCTGGGATTCCACCTGTGTCCCTGCTGGACAGGGAAAACAGGTACTGATTTTGTGGGAACATGGGCAAAATTCTTGGCTAGGCTTATAAGGACCTCCAGACCAATAGCCTTGTATTGTCCTATGAACCTATGAATCTATGAATTGGTGTCTGATTCAGATCTTGCAAGTAACAGCTTGTATACAAGGATGCAGACCCTTGCCAACTGCATTTGTGTAATTGCAAGCATATGCATTCCTTGTTGTACACACTGGCAGTACTTAAATAAAATAGCAATGAAGGTGTGAAACATGGCAGTGAGATTTATCACGTGTGATGCTCAACCTGTTGACACATGTGTTCAACAATGAAATGCTTAATGGCTTGGCTTGTAATCCTTGATGTTGGGAAGGATAAACAGGATAAACTGTGGTATATTTTGATGCTGGGACTTACACACTTTTAAAATTGTGTTTTAACAACTGGGAATCAGACCCATGAGATAAGGAATGCAAAAAATTGAAACTTATCTTATTAATTCTCATTGTAACAGAAAACGTTTTTTAAACATGGTAATTGCAGATATACTAATTTCAGAATGACTGGCATTATACTCCAAAGAGGTTTTGTTGTGTGTGACATTAAGCAATCCTGGGAATGCATTCATATGTAACAGGCAATATTTCTGTTTGTAAATATATTTCAGATGGATGTAGTTGCTTGACCTGAGTAATACAAGCTGGGGTACGTTACATACATACTTCACAAAACATACTGTCCTAAACACATAGTTAGGATGTGTGATGAGTACAAAATGATTATAACAAAAATATTGTACCCATCATGCATATGCAAATGCATTTTAAATTAAATATCCTCATTTTGATGTTTAACAAATTTTATAGAAATTATCTTGGGGTTATATGTCATCATTAACGGTATATGCTAAATAGAAAAACTTAATTAAGCAAGCATTGCTGATACATTGATTGCAAAAAAATATATATTTGTCATTCTCACTTGTATTTAGTTTTACATTCCTAATCAAAATGTTCTGAGAAATGAGATTCTGACAACCTTTGTAAAAGTATCTGTTAGGTGGATTTAAACCCTTAATCACATATGTTCATTATCTAAACTCATTGCACTTACACCTTAGGTTCATAAGTTCATAGGTGTGTACTAGGCTAATGGCCCTGGATCCTTTACAAGCCTAGCCCAAAGGATTATCCTGGCATTGTGCCACCCAACCTTAGTTCCTAGTACCTCTGTTGAGTAGAGCCACTGGAGTGATCCCCGGGGTGAATTTTCTATTTCCCATTTACTCATCAAGATTTCTCTTGAAGAGATCCAGTGAGGTGCTCTGCTTGACATGTATTGGAAGTTTATTCATAGCATGGGCAGTGTCTGGGATTTGAACCTGTCCCTGTAGCATATTCTGTGTAATGAGGTTGAAGTATCTGGAGCATGCGGTGTGAAAGGATTGGGGTTTCTTTAGCTGCAGCCTTTCTAACATAGCTGGGTCAGACATGGCTTTGTAAGTCAAGCAGAGATTGCCTCTAAGTAGGTGATATGAGATAGAGAATAGCTGGAGTTTAAGTGTTTAAGGTCTAGGATCCTCTTTGTGAGGTAATTTTGTGGCCTCTCCAGTTGTTGCAGGTGTCTATTGAGGCACATGACAAATGGGGCATCGTACTCAATGACTGGCCTAGTTTGGGAAGAGTAGAGGGAGACAATGACCTATTTCTTCCTGGATGCAAAACCCTTAGTAATGAAATTGGATGGGAAATAGAAAGTTTACCCCAGGGATCACTTCAATGGCTCTGCTGGACAGAAGCACAGGGAACTAATCTAAGGGGGTGACGAAAGCCAACACAATTCTGGCTAGGCTTATAAATGCCTTCGGGCAGATAGCCTAGTACCTACCTATGAACCTATATAGAAGGACTTTCTGACCACAGTGGCAATGTGGTGGTTAAAAGAGAGGTTGCTGTCAACCTGTGTTCCTAGAGCTCTTATAACACTGTCTGTGTTCAGTGGACTACCATCGATGTGGTAATTTAAGGGAACCGGGTTTATCCCCAAGGGGGATGATGACACATTTTTGGCATTCAGCTTAAGGCCATGGTTCTGACACCAGTCGTCGGTCTCTTTGAAGCCTTTCTGTAGGATGTCAACACCACTTGGGGAGTTAATAATAGCTCCCAACTTGCAATCATCTGTGACCTTTGTCAGAAAGAGTACCTTCATGTTGGCCTGAACTTCAGAGAAGTAGATATCAAACTGGAGAGGACCCAGGACCGAACACTGAGGGACTTCACTCATGACTGGTCAACAGTTTTACTTGGAGTCGGCTACTTTCACACTGTGGGTTTTATCTGTGAGCCAGTTTGCAACCCACCTGGTGATATAGTGGTTGATGTCTAGCTTAGTAAGTTTATGTATGATTCCTGAGTGGGGAATGGTATCAAAGGCCTTGGCCAGATCAAGGTAGGCTGTATGAACCACCTTGCCTTAATCCCCAGTTCTAGTGACTGACTCAAAGAAGTCAACCAAGTTGAGCAGGCATGATCTACCGCTCACAAAACCAAACTGTGTAGAATCCAGAGTTTGGAGATACCCTATATCCTTGTTCCATAGCTTTGCATATCAGACTCATTAGGCTAATGGGGTGATAGTTCTTGGGGTCTGTAGTCACTCCTCCTCTGTGGAGAGGGATGACTGTAGCAGTGCACCATTCAGTAGGGACAAAGCCTGAGGTGAAGCTGTGATTGAACAGGGCATACAGATGTGGTGGAAATTCACTCTGTAGTTCATGTAGAACACAGCCAGGGATATTGTTAGAAGCTATATTCTTGGTCTTGGACAGTGCTGTTTTAACTTCTGCAGCAGCAATACTGGGTGCCTGGCAATCTACTTGTATTGTGATCGGTCCTTTGGGGGGGAGGGTAAAGTTGGCACTGAATCTGTCGGCTAGTATATTGACAATATCTGTTGGCATGGTGTAGGAGGTACCATTGTGCAGTAGCTCAGAGCACATCTGGGTATTGCCATGGAATAACTATAGAAGGGCTTGTGGTTGTCTTTACTATCTGCTGCAATTCTGTTTTCATAGCTAGATTTAGAGGATTTGATGAGGGATCTCAACCTTTTGTGGAGGCTGATAAGGGAGTTTTTCCAGCCTTGGAACTTCACCTTATTCCACATCACTTTCCTCCTTCTGTTGTAGAGTTTGTTTATTGCAGGGGACCACCAGCTTGGCTTCCTTTTTTTGAGGAGAGTGTCTTGGTTCTATTGGGTATTGCGAGATCAATGCATTTGTGTACGTGTTCTTACAGTGCATTGGTGTATGATTTGGTGGATATGCAACTATTCTCCATTTGCATGGGTGATGTGAAGTTAGCCACCTCTGTTTTTAGGAGGCCAAAGTTAGCTTTGGAGAAGTTTTTCTTTGTGATTACCTTTGTGGGGGGCTGGGGGCTGGGAGGGATGTAGATTTCCAAGGTGATTAGTTTGTGGTCGGATCTAACCAGGGAGGAGTTGACTATTGGTATAGAGCAATGGTCACCCATGTTAGTAATGACCAGGTCAAGGATGTTGCTACCTCTAGTGGAGGTAAGAACGAGCTGGTCCAGGGCATTGGAATTAATGAATTTGAGAAAGCCTTGGGCAGGTGTCTTGGTGCATGAGTACTTTTCCCAGTTAATGGAGGGGTAGTTGAAGTCACCCAGTATGAGACTGTTTGGTTGGACCCTAATATTCTCCAGTGTGCTTAGGAATGTGGATTGTGAGTCTTGGGACATAGTTGGGGACCTATAGCAGGCTATGACCTGAATCGCTGTCTTACCCAGTGTTAGCTGCTCCTGTAGTGTACTTGGCTCATAATAAGGATTTGTAATGTTTTTTTAATGGGGGAAATGATGTCAGTGAATATGTGATTGGTGAAGCAATGTATTTAAACTGGTGTTAATTGCAGTATTTGTATTCTGAATAAGTCATTTACCAGACAAAAGCGCTTAATACTGCTGTTTTCTGTTGTTTGTACTGTTTTATCTTGGAAGAACGTTGCTTTTGTATTATACTGGACTTGGTGTTCTCTGCTTATAAAGGATTTACCAACCTAGTGTTGCCTTTGTCTTGCAACAGCTGCCTTTGGTTTCTATTGTTTATAACATTTTAATTGTTTCTTCGTGCACCTGTAGTATCTTTGATGTGTGATTTTGGGCTAACAGTCTGAATGTGTGTGCATCCTTTATGAATATGGAAACACCACTGCCTTTGGAGCTTCGGTCCAAGAACTGGGACCTAAAGGTGTGGAATGAATTATAACCTGGTAGTGCAGGGGTGCTTTCTGCTGCCTAGAACCAGGTCTCTGTTACAGCACAAATGTCAATGTTCTCCATTTTAAGAAGTGCTTCGAGTGAGTGCATTTTGAGATTTAGACTTCTAGTATTGAGCAGCATGACCCTCAGATTGCATTTGTTTGTAGCTGTTATGGTGGTAATTTGGTCTTTGGAACACTGCCTAAAAAGGCACTATAGGGTGGCAAGAGCCTTGCCCAATATTTGGAAGCCCAGGGGTGACAGATGCAGGCCATCTCCGGAAAAGCATCAAGGTCTGTCAATCATGTCATCCCAGGCAGACAGATACTGGATCCCCTTAGAATGACACCAGAAAATTAGCCAATTGTTGAATTTAATCCTTTTCTACTTGTGGTATGATTCTGGGTGATGGTAGGATGCTGCTCAGGGATAGTGTCATACCCGCCTGGGCTACATAATCTAAGAGCTCCTCCAAAGTCTTTTTTCAATGTAGTCCAGGGAGGTACGTCTTAGGTCATTCACACCCACATGTACAATGACAGAGTCATATTTGTGCCTGTTGTTGTGGGACCTGAGTGCATCCATTATGTGCCAGATCTTGGCACCTGACAGGCAGCTGTCTGTTACTGTCTCTTTATTCAACCTAGTGAGTGGGACATCAGTGTGCCTCACTATCTAGTCACCTATGACTAGTGTGGTGGGCATGCTGTGCCATGGCCACCTTGTGCCATGATTATAGGTATGTGAGAGATGGAATTTCTCAACTCACTACTGTCCAGAGTGTAGAGGCAAGTGCACCACTGTCAGTCATAATTTCACTGCAGAGTGCAGCCTAAATTAAATTGTTCACATTTTTTCCTTAGGGAGTGAACCATGTTTGCACACTGCTGAGTGGAGTGCAAATGCAAAAGGCATAAGAAAAAAATATAACAGAGAAAAAAGCTGACAGTAAAATGAATTCAGTAAATGGGTATATTTAGCAATGATCTGAGCAAAAAAGTGCATTCAAATGACACATTCATCCTTCTCTCATCTCCTTGCAACATCAAAAATGTATTTCATGGAACACATTATCTGACTTGTAGTTAATGACATAGAATGTGAAAATGGATAGGCAACAGCTCACGTGCTGTTAACAGTACTGAGGATAGTTAATTGTTACAGAACAGCATCAACAACACAGTGTAACAGGTACAAACTGAACAGTTAGTTCATAGCTTGCCATCTAGAATATTAACTGAAGCAGAGCTTTCAGTATTACACTATTACAGAAAGGTTTAATGTTTATTCCTGCCACTGGGATGCTTTTAATATGGACATTGAGTTAGACATTAAATTATTTGCTAGGAATGTTATGCTAAAAACTTTGTTTTCAAACCAGACTAATCAATGTTTGTATAAAAAGCCAAGTTGTTTTGTACCTGCTATTGATTCAGCCCTTGAATTTTTTTTGCCGTATCTGTGAGAATGTTAGACAGCTTTTTCTAAATGGCTCTTCACATTCAAGATTTCATAATTTAAACAAATCTGAATGGCAAGCTTCATGTGATTTACAAGCAGATGAGAGTATTGTTTTCCACTATAAGAAACAGAGATAATAGGAATGCCCTAGCGAAACGTGTATATGAAGGGAATCCCCATAAGTTTAAGTTTAGAATATTAGAGTGTTTAAATTTTGGGTAACATCTAGGAGACATTTAGAATATCACAGAACAGCATGAGACTGGATGGATTGTCAGACTTCAAGCAGATATACATCCAGGGTTAAATGGTTATGTACCTTTAAAACCAATTCTTAAAGCTCGTTATTTATTTAAATAGCTTTAATAGTAATTAAACATGTGACTGCTTTTATTTGATGGATTGACTATATTAGAGCTGTTGTTTTTTAATTGTTTTATATTGGTCTGAAGAAGTGCTCAGTTGGGCATGAAAGCACTCACCTTTTAAATAAAATTGTGTTTTTTACTTCTACCTGCTGTCGTGGTTGGTCTTGAGAGGTATTTTTGGAGCAACACAGTGATATAGAAAAATGTGTGTAAATATGTATTCAGACTCCCACTTTGTAAAATTAAATAATTAAGTGCATATAAACCCTGTATCACCTGTCTTATTTTTTACATTCACTTCACTTATACCTTGTGCCACAGGGATAGTTATCTGACAGGTGAAATTTGTTCACTAAGTACTATCCTGAATGCTGATATCTGTGCACCATTGTTAGGCATGTTTTCTCTACAGAAGTCAGCCTAAATTATATTTTCCCCTTTTTTCCTCAGCAGTGAAACCTATTTCCATGCCACTCAGCAGTGTACAAATACAAAAGGCCATAAAGTAACAAATTATACAAAATTATAATGAAAGTAAAAATTAAATGTTAATAATAATTTTAAACTTAGCTTGCAACACTGTAACTTGTGTTATTCATCATGACTAGCTCAGGTAATGGCAATTATTCATAAAGTGAACACAGAGAAATAAACATCACCTCCTTTGTGATACACCCCAAGCAAGTCATATGGAGATACTTTAAAAAAAAATGTATCACTCACTTTAATGAGTGATAGCCTATGTGGATAAGTAATCTGTCATATATTAAACATATCTCAACATTCATTCTGTTATTAAATGTCTGTTCTCACACTGTAGAAACTTTATCTGACATCACACATAGCAAATGTCATTAGTATTGATGATTTTACTACAATATACTAGTAACTGCAAATCACAAGGACTATAGGTAAAATATTCAACATTTGCCACACACACTTAAGATGTGTAATTTATCTTACAAAATATGTCTATATCCTTTCAGCTGACACCATTATCAAAACTATCTTTACTACTGATTTAAAACCCCCCACAAATCTGTGTTTGAAGTCACTAATTTTTACAGCTTGTGCCACATAGAGAGGTACTTAACAGGTGCATATTATGCAGCCATTACGATTTGGAGTGCTGACAGCTGCACAATGATTCCAGCCACATTTGCTGTACTGATTACAATCTAAATTAAATTTGTCACTTTTTTCCTTTGCTACTGGACCCTTCTTGTATGCTGATGAGAAATGCACAAATGCATATGGAAAATGAAAAAGAAAAAAAAGAAATACATATTGAGAATAATTCGAAGGAAAGTTTAAACCATGAATATATGTAGCAAGTGCCTTACAATGATACATTCTTCCTCTTCACATAACCTTGCCTCACTAGTAAATTCTATTATGTGACAGATTATTAGAACTTTAGCTTTCATATTTAAACTCATGCATGTCACATGTTGTTCTCACTACTGGGAATCTTTGATTTTTCCAACAGTAGCATATTCATAGACCAAAATGAGTGTCAATACTTATTACGATCTCCCTCGAAAAATGATTGGTAAACAGGATTTGAAACCTGCATCATCTGACATCTTACTCTAACCTCACTTCATTCAGGTACATTCTTTGTGGTCATTATTATCCAGGGTGCTGACAGGCATACAACACCAACCTTATTTGTGCTACTGAAGGAAAGCCTTATTATTTTTTTCACTGATTTCTTTAAGACGTGAAAACTGATTGTGCACTGCCAACTGACATGCAAATGCAGAAGACAGTAATTAAAAAATAAATAAATAAAAGAATGGTTCTTGATAACTGAAATGAACATAAGATGAATCAAAGTGTATATTTAGCAAACATGAGATGAATCAAAGTGTATATCTAGCAATCAGCAGAGCTAATAGTGCATTACACTGACACATAGGTTCATATGTTTATAGTAGGCTAACAACTACTAGGGCCCTTGCCCTTATAAGCCTAGCTGTGGAACTCAAATTTGGCCCACAAATTTGGTTTATACAGGAGGTGATTTGATCACTGCCTGTGTCCATCAGAGTCCTTAGGAGCCAGGTCATGGGTGAATTTCCTGTTACCTTTCCACTGGTCCAAGTTACACTTAAATTGGGTTATGGAGGAACTGTGGTTCATATGGATGGGGAGGCCTGTTCCACAGAATGGGAATTCTATAAGAAACAAATCTGTCTCTCCAACATGTCCTATTTATGTTACAAGCAAAATTTAGGTCTTTTGATCTATTAGTTCTGATGCTATTTGCTTTGTGGATGTGCAAAAGATTCAGCAGGGCAGGGTTCTGGAATGCCTTGTATGCCAGGAAAAGATCACTTCTCAGTGGGCTGTATGATACAGATCATCATAGGACATTTTATTTACTCCCATAGGTGTATAGCTTCATAGATGTGTTTCATAGGTTAGTACTAGGCTAACTGCCCTTGTAAGCCTAGCCAATTATCCCTTGTGAGGCTCAAACCCTGCACTTTGTCTTTGTAAGGCAAACACCTTAACCACTAGGCCACCCTTGACCACTACAGCTTTTTTATGCCTAGCCATGCTTCCCAAATCTCTGACAAATTATGGTATCCTTGATAAGTGTAAGCAGGGGCTTAGGAGATGGAACATTTAGAAGTAGAGATCTGGGAGATGTACAATTTACAAGCTGCCTGTGTCCATTACAGACATAGGTGACAAACCAGGAATACATTTCGTTTTCCAAATCCAATTCTCCAAGTTACACTTAAATTGGTTAGGGAAGATCTCTGTTTCCCTTGGATGGGAGAACTTTTCCAGAAAAAGTGTAGTCTCTGGGATAAGTACCTGTCTCTCCAGCAGGTCCTGTTTATATCACATGCAAGATTTAAATCTTTAGAATGGGTAATTCTGATGATGTTTGTTTTTCAGCCTTTTCACGTCTTTCTTGCTACATCACCACTATCACTTCTGTCTCACAATATCAGGACTTAAGGTAATGCCATAGTAATGCCATATGGGATGGGGAACAGCAGAAATACTATCATTTTTTTACACAACACACACGATTAATAGAGGCATTCAAAAGATATATCTGTCTGTCGGTTTTTCTAGTGGGAGATATGTTCATGTATTCAATCTATCATATGTATGACAGCTCATTACTTATTAGTATTATCGCAGCTTACAAAGTTTCAGATTTCAGGTCATCCGTATTACATGTATTAGCAATGATGAGATTAATTGAGTTTCATGATCATCATCATCATCAGCCCCCTTTTCCCATTTTCTGCATGGGGTTGGTGTATCATGTTAACTGTGGCTATCTTTCTTGAGTCAATGCCCCACTCCTGCCTTCTTCAACACTCATGCCTGACTGTCACAGATCTTCTTTCATACAATCCATCCACCTCTGTTGGATGTCCTTGTATCCTCTTACCTTATTCCTGTCTGTCCCAAATCTTCTTCACCAGATTGTCTTCTGCTTTTCTGCACATCTGTCTGAACCACTGTAATCTGCTCTCTTTGATCTTTTCTGCAATTGGAGCTACTTTGGCTTCTGCTCTTATGCCCTAATTTTTTTGTCTGTCCCACAGTGTGCATCCTACCACCCTTCTAAGACACTTCATTTCCATTACCTCTAGCATCCTCATCTGCACTGCCTTTACTGTCAAGGTTTCTGTACCATACAGTAGTACTGGTCGCACTACTGTCTTGTACACCTTAATTTTCTTATTCTTTTCTATTCTTCTGTCATAGACTACACCTAAGACTCTATGTCAGTTGGCTGCAGCCCTCTGATTCTAGGTTGGCTTCATTCAGACTTCCTTTCTCCATAACCACCCCTCCCAGATACTTGAAGCTATTAACCTATTCCACTATCTTCCCTTCTGTCTCAGTTCTTAGCGTCTTCTAATTTCACCAATTTGCTGCTATTACTACTGTCTTATCTATGATTAGTTTCATCCCACGTGCCTTCAGTTCTGCATTCCATTCCCCTATCCTTTGCCGAAGTTCTTGCTCAGAGTCTGCCTGTAATGCCACATTGTCTGCATACAGCAAATTTGTTGATATCTTCCCTCCGACCTGTTTGCTAATGCAGTCCATCACCAGTTTGGACAGTAGTAGGCTCAGAGCTGCACCATGGTGCACCACCTCTCCCACTGAGAACCCCTCTGTGAGATGGAACACTGTACTTAATTGAGTCATTGTGTCCTTGGACATAGTCTGCTCAAATTCTACCAGTGTTTCTGAGACTTCAAACCACTGCAGTACTGCGAAAATCAGCATTTTTGGGACCTTGTCTTATGCTTTTTCCAAGTCTAGGAATGCCCAGTCAGACTCTTTCCTCATCTCTAGCTACCTCTCAACTATCTGTCTCACTTTAAACACCAGGTCAGTTGTGCAGCATCCTGTCTAAATCTAAACTGTTCATCTCCCATCATACCTTCTGCTTCTCTGCATATCCATTTAGCAATAACCCTCTTCAGAACTTTCTTGCAAAGTGATAGGAGTTTGATGCCTCTGTACTGCCCACATTTATGGATGTCACCTTTGCCCTTGTACACTGGCAGGAGTATACTTATTCTCCAGTTATCTGGGATACACCTTTCTCTCCAAACTGCTATGAGTACCCTCAGGAGCCATTTCTCCTCTATCTCACCCAGCATCTTTATCATAATTGCTGTGACCTCATCTGAGCCAGCTGCTTTCCCTGACTTAATTTTCCTTAGTGCTGTTTTTATTTCTTCTAGGGTGGCCTTCTCCTCTTCTCTCATAGGCTGTTTCTGGGGTAATACAGCTTTTGTGTGGTTTTCTTCTTTCAGAAGCTGATAGAAATACTCCTTGGATGTCCTGTGGACTGGTGAGCAGGTTGTGCTGGCATCCCTAATGAAGGTTGTCTATCTTCCTTAGTTTTCTAGCTTTGCCTTGCAACCTTATATAGTTTTTTGTGCCACCTACTGAGTCACTTTCCAGAAGTTGGTAGTGTGCCTCCAATGTCCTGTTCATTGCTATTGTAACTCCTTTCTTAGCTTCTTTCCTAGTCAACCAGTATCCTTTCCTAGCCTTGTCAGCCTTTTCTATCTCCCACTTTTTTCTGCACTCTTTCTTTCTTTTGATGACTTTCTGGACTTCTGTATTCCACCTCCAGCTTTCCTTATCCATCCATAGGACACCCATACCTGGCTTGGCCACATATTAGTTCTTTAATCCTCACACATGCTGTTTTGAGTCACTGCAATTCTTCTTCAACTCCACCTATTTCCTCCCCGTCATTGGGTGACAGAATACTGAGTAATTCCTTAAAGTGTTGTACTTTCTCTCCAGTCAACTTCCAGGTCTTCAGCCCGGTCTCTGTTGACCTTAGAGCCTTCTCTGGCCACTGCCTGCAGCTGATTGTGGCAATCAGTGGTTTATGCTGTGGGCCGACTGTTTCACTGAGGATGACTTTGTAATCTTTGATTCTACCCGTTGTCCTTTCCTTATTAGGAGGAAGTCTACCTGAGTTGCATGTTGGTCACTCTTGTATGTGATTTTGTGACTCTCTCTCTTTCTGAACTACACGTTTACTATTATCAAGCCATTTGCTAGACTGAAGTCTAGAATAGCCTCTCCTTCTTTATTCTTGTTGCCCCACCCATGTGAACCCAGGCAGTCATCATACCCTGTTCTGCTGTCCTGATACACATTCAAGTCACCCATTATCAACACCTATTCATGTTGTCCTGCTATATCTAGTAGGTCCTACAACTGCTGTCCGAATGCACTCTTTTTCTCACTATTACAACCCTGCTGTGGGGCATAGACTGAGATTATGAATACAGTCCTATCATTATACTGGAGTCTGATTGTCATGAGTCTGTCACTATTTCTGATGATATTCGTCACTGCCTTCTGAAGCTTCTCTCTCTCCACAATTCTCACACCATTTCTAGCCATTCTTCCTCCTGAGTAGTAGACTCTGGATCCCAAGCCAAATGGCTTTGCTGCACTGCCCTTCTATCTTGTATCTTTGATACATAGGATGTCCAGCCTCCTCCGTAGCATCATGTCATCCCCTTCCTAGCTGCATCCTGTAAGTGAACTTACATTAAGTGTAGCAATTCTCAGTTTATTTTTTGCAGGTTGATTTTTTTTTATGTTCAGTTTTGCTCAACAGAGCTATCCCAGGTAACCCAGGCTGGGCTACTAGACAGCAGCTGACCAGTAGCTTATTGACCCAGGGCTGTTGGGCTTTATGGTGGATACAAGCTGACCAATAGCGACACATGCAACCCTACCACCATTAGCATGCATCCCTGGCATAGGTTGGAGTAACCAGGTTCTCAACTCACTTATCAATGTTAACTACCCATGCCCATTTTTGCATTACTTGAGTTTCCCACCACAAAGCATTTATACACCAGAAAGAGTTTCAATATTTATTATGACCTCCATCAATAAAATGATCTGTAAACAGGTTTTGAACCTTGCACCACCTGTACTGTTTCTCTAAGCTTATTGCATTTTCAACTTATGCCACAGAGATAGGCATCCAACAATTTGAATTTCTTCATTAAGTACTGTCCAGATTGCTGAGGAGACTGCATTAATGCCAGTCTTAATTGGGCTGCTGATGGCATTCTAAATTCAGTTTCTCATTTTTTACTTCAGGAATTGAAGTGCCATTCACTGTTACTGACCATTGCCAGTCAATGGACCACAATGCTAAATGGCATGTAAAGGATAATGGGAAAAATAAGGAAACATTTTGAAATAATTGCTTTATGTATATTTTGGATGTTTCCTCAACTTCGTTATCTTGCAGAGGTGACCTGTATGGATCTTAACCATCAAAGTAGGGTATTAGGAATACTCTTTTGAGATTATTTCCCTTATTTCCCTTAGACACAGAAATATATTAACAAGAAGAAAAAGTAGATTAGATATACTCAAATTGTGACATTGCATTACATCACATTGAAAGTACAACACAAACAAATTCTGAAATTTATCCTTTCTCATTTGCCAGTACATGTCTGGATGTGAGGGATATTGGCAACATATAGGATACCCATATACACTCAAAATATTAAACAAAGAGTGGAGGTTGTGAAACACTGATTGTTCCTGCAGTCAGACTAATCATTGACACTTGTATGCCATTAGCAGGTAGCACTTTTCAATGCTTACCCTTGAAGTGCTATGGAGCGTGCATACAATTGTGGAGATCATTTCACCATGCTTACCTTTCCTGCATTTAGTGCAGATTGTGGTATTCACGAATGCTAATGAGTTAATAACTTTTCTGCATATTCACCATGCTCAGAGGGCTAGATCTGCACTATATAAAGGCAATCCAGAAAGGTCACTAGTGCTATCTACACTTTGAGGAGATTTACCTGCTTTATATATATATATATATATATATATATATATATATATATATATATATATATATATATATATTTTTTTTTTTAACCAATGTATGTTGTTCTGTTTTACAAAATGCTTTTAGTTTATCATTAATAATGGATTGTAATGCCCAGTACAACCACTGGTTTATCTGTCTGCATTTTCTTTATCATTTACTGCCGTCATAACCCCTTTTATCACAGTTATTTGTCTGCATTACAAAGGTTTGTAAATAATGCTACCTAATATAATAGTGTAGAATTTATTTTCTGGGAATTTAAACAGTTATTACAGGAGAGTGTAGTGCAACTTCTTAGCAAGATCAGATGGTGTTACATGTGCAGTCCAAAGAATGTGTTAAGGTTGTAATATCTACCTGCCTGTCCACCATACACGTGGAGATGCCACTATAAACGTTTTCTCCATTCCTTCTTGTATATTGTAAATTAGTATTGTTAATGTTGTGATGTATCACACAGTTACACAACCATTGCCTGCATTACAGAACTGTTGTAATTGTTGTTAAGTTTATGAATCTTGTTGGGGTGGAGTCGTATTACCTTGTGTGCAGTCATAGGGAACATTACCTTTCAATTGTTGTATGAATGATGGATGCAAACATTCACACATAACTGAGTTCACAGCCATCCTGTCTGTGTATTATAAATTTCTTTTTGTGTCTGTTTTTTTGTTTCATGTCATACAGGTTTATGGCAACCAAGTCTTCTGTACCTTGCAAGCCATCATTCCCTGATGCAGAAAATGAGGCCATTGTCTAGGTCTTCCATTGCCATGGAGTTTTTCCTCTTAAGGAGAGATAGAGGTTACAAATCTGCCAGAGATATGATATGGCAGCAGGTGTTCGACATCATCAATGTTGTTGGAAGTGATGGGAGAACTTACTTCCAGTTATGGCACAGGGCAAGTGATATGACCACCTCTGCTCACCGTAGGGTGGCAGCAGTTGCCCAGGAATGGATGACTACTGGGGGAGGTGCTCATGGTACTGAACCACCACTGACTGAAACAGAGGAGTATCTGCTCACTGTCAAAGATACAGACAGCACAGCAGAAGGTTCACATAGAACCACTGATGTTAGTGCTGATGTAAGTGCTGATATTGATAACAGACTCAGAGCATCTCAAGCAGAACCTCCAGGTACACAAAATAAAAATAATTCAACTGTCTTTCAAAATATCTTTATATGCATATCTCTTGTATGTCTTATATATAGAGAGACAGAGATAAGTGTGGGTTAGACAAAACAGTACAAGAGAGACAGAGGAGGATGTTTGGGGAGGAATTCAGCTATTAAGTATATTTTTGTATGAGATGATTTATGTAAAGGGGATTGTTCTCTGTTTCTTGGGTCATTTACGTTGTGATACTTATCAGCCTTCTTTCCTCTCCCTTTCTTACACACAGGAACAGTTGAACTCCAGTCTGCAAGACCACCTGCACATGGTAAGCACAACTTTTTTTTATTGTTATTAAAGTATATAAGGTAGATTTAGGTCTAAGTGAGACTAATATTTGTATGGCTTTAGCATTTATTATAGTTTAACATACCTTTCTTATAACAAAGTTTTGATCAGTTTCATTTTCTATTTCTCTCTTTGTTGTGTTTATTACTTGTTATCATGAGCAATCCTGACAGTGGCATTGAGGAATTCCTACCACCTGATGTCAGAGTATCAGTAGCCTTTGATGATCATGGTGAAAATGAAGATCCACAGTCTGGGGTGCAGAAGGTCAGTCTGACACTATGATTGTAGCTCCCACATCCTCTTCACATATTCTGGACACAGCCAATATCCTACACATACCCATGACATGTAGTCCTCTGATGTAGGACAGATTGAGGATGACACAGTTGATTAGGATAGTGTGGTTACTCCAGATACAGAGATGATTGATTCTCCCCATAGCCATCATGATTGCAAGGTGCCACACAGCAAGGTTAGTGGAGGTGCTTAGAGGAGACCTACTGTCCACCCTCTGCTGATGTTGGTGTATCATTAGGTGTCACCAGACGTATCTGTGAAGGCATAACAGAGGCACAAACACATTCCACAATGGCCTGGGAAGAGATAGTCTGAGTACTAAACATCATTCATTCTTATGTGTGTGACTCCCTGGACAGGATGAATTACACACTGGGTTGAGCAGTGTCTGTGATGAAATGTATATTGATGGAGGGTGGGCACCGATGTGGCTAGAGAGCTGCTACATCTTCTGATATTAGCTAATGTGGCCTTGCCTTGATAACTGCATACTTTAACAAAGACATGTGTTTCTTAATCAGACACATTCACTTCTTTGGTGTCAGCCCTGCCCTCCTGCCAGCCTCCCACCACCCAATCACCCTGTGCAAATTATGATGTCTGTGCCCTGCTCTTTGCACATGTCCTTATGATGTAGTTACATATATGTCTGATGCACCGAGTGGATAGCTACCTCTTGCTTACTGACAAGCTTGCTTTTATGAATATATATTGTAGAAGAAAATGTTTTGATTTCTTCTTTCTACTTAGTTATGAATGATTGCTTATCTAGTTGTTGAACCTCATTGTACTTCAGTTAGTATTGTAAGTAATGCAGCTGGAGCAGTAGGCATTTCAGTCTTGCTTATTGCTATACTTGTGCAAACGATAGTATCATGTGTCTGATACATGTTTTATATACAGTGGTCAAGTGAAATGCTTGATGCACAGTATTGGGTAGAATATATAGCTGTATATTGTAAACATCAGTCATATAAGCTGTTACTGACTTAACTGCATACCTCAGACAAATGCTCTTCTTAGGGGATTATACATATTTCCATATGAGAGTACTCAGTTATTTATATTTTTTTCTTACAGGTTTCATACTTACCCTGTCATTCCTGCAGTTACAAATTGTTTCCCTGGGGGTCATCTCTCTCTCTGATGCTATCAGAGCACAGCTTTACATTATTATCTAAAGATTGTAGGATTTGACAGGCATCAGTTTTCATATTTGTATGTGGCTGTGATTTTAGGCTTTGTCCTAGGTAGTGTGTGTGTGTGTGTGTGTGTGTGTGTGTGTGTGTGTGTGTGTGTGTGTGTGTGTGTGTGTGTGTGTGTGTGTGTGTGTGTGTGTGCTATCATGTGCCTCTTAGCCAGAACCAGTGCACATTGTGCATACCTCCACTTGCCAGCACCATCGCCAGCTGGTGGTTCTCGCTCATATACCTTATCTGTATCTGCTGCTGCTGCAGCTGGCATTGCCTCTGGTCCTTGGAACTGTGGTTCTGTCCCTTGTTATCCTTGTTGAAGCTGTTTTCTTAGAATTACATTGTGTAACATGGCGCAGACTGTGAGTATTTGGGCAGAGGTGGCTGGGTCAAACAGCAGGGCACCTCCTGATGTGTCTAGACAATGGAACCTTGGTTTGAGCAATCCAAATACATATTCTATGATATCCATAACTTGAAAATGGACCTCACTGTATCTTTGCTCAGTGGGGCTATGTAGGTTTCTAATGTGTGTCATGAGCCAGGGCTCCAGTGTAGAACCTGCATCCATCACTAGATGCCCTTGTGGAAAGTCTACCTTAGCAAACCTTGAGTATAGCTTGTAGGTATGCCGTATGTGTGAGTCATGAAAACTGCCTGGGATACCTGCACACACATTATAGATGATCCTTTGGGCATTGCAGACAACCTGACAGTTTATAGAGTGGCATCCTTTTCTGTTAATGTACCTTCTTCACTGTTCACTCAGTGGTGCTTTTATTTCTTTGTGGGTGTAATCTATGGCCCCCTAAACTTCTGGAAAGTATGATATTGCATAACACTTCAGCATGTTTCTTCCTCTCTGTTATGGGTTGTGTGGGATTAGTTGTGATGCCCTGCATGTTGTAGCAATGCATTTAAAAACTGATATAATATCCCAGAGGCTGATGCCCGTAATACTCATAATACATCTCATGTGGGTCTCTGGAAGGTACCATTTTCTAATATACATAATGTTACACATACCTTTGTTTACACTAGGATGGGTTCTCCACAATTTCTATGGGGCTTGAGTTGGGGGTGGCAAAGGCTGCACAGTTCCTCTAGTGTTTCCCAGTTCACCCTGTATTGGTCTACAATTTCAGTGTCATGCAGTCCATGATAAGCCAAACATGGTCTAAATTCAATTCTTCTTGCCCAAGTTCTGGCAGCAGCAGCACTGTGATTTAAATTATTTTGCACTTAGAGGATAATCATATCAACAATTAACCCCAACTTTGTTTTTTTTTTCTAAGTTTATCCATTCCTGTATTCCAAAGGATTTTGGTGCTCAGGGAAAAAGTGATCACTGAGTGTACATGATTGCTTTATAGCTTCCTGAATAGCTCCACCATTTTGAATAGGTTGACTAGCATGCAATTTGGCTCTTTGTAGTTTCATTAATATATTCTGCCATTTTCCTTTGTTTTGAGACTCTGCGCTACATATAGACCATTTAATGAATACCAAATAGTGAGCTATCATGTGCACTGCATATCATGTCACCTACACAATAGTAGCACTTATTGTATCTCTTAATGAATCCAGCCCACTGTTCACCTAGACCTGGTGCTGACTCTTTTCTCCCTTCTTTTATTGCTTCCTGCATTTCTTTCATAGTAATCACCTTTTCCATTTCTGCCTTGGTATCTTTAGATATTTTTAGCCCACCATTCCTGCTTCTCATCTTTTTCCTTTTCATACATTTTATCTACAAATGTTTCCACTACATCCATTATTTCTTGTTGCTTATATCTTACATTACTATCTTCATCAAATGATGCATCTGCTATCCCTTTTCTCTCTGCAAGTCATCTAACAGTATCCTAATAAACACTCTCACTTTGACCTTTAAGTGACTCTCCCTTACTTCTTCCCATCTAGAAATTGTGTTTTCTTGCCTTACATAGCATAGGCTAGATCAGACCTACTGAATATAGACTGGTATCACTGTGCTCTTAAACCAGCCATCTTACATTAAGAGGGCCTCCCTGCACCCTTGTGGCAGAGGTGTGTAGCTCAGGACCTGTCTGGTTTGGGGATTGCTGGAAAAAGACTCAGTTGGGGGCTTTCCCAGTGGTAGTTGTGTTAAAACTGTTTAAATATGACTATATATCACCCTTGGATTTGCACTGGTTTGCACTCAGTTTACCTTAGCAGCTCAATGTTTGGCAACTTTAGCCAGAGATCTGGAGTGCATCTGCACTGAAATCCAAAGCATCCAATGAAAAAAATGAAAAATAAGTATATTTTAAGCCAGCACTGTGCTTTGCTAAATGTATTTAATTGAATTACTGCTTCATTTCTGTTGTTTGTGACTGTTTTGTACTCTGCATTTTGAAATTGTGTTTCATTGCCTTATATAGGATAGGCTAGACTCAGACCTGCTGAATCTAGACTGTTTGGTATCACTGTGCTCTTAAACCAGCCATATTACATTAAGAGGGCCTCCCTGTACCCTTGTGGAAAAAGTGTATAGCTCAGGACTCATCTGAGTTGGGAATTGCTGGAGAAAGGCTCAGATTGGGGCTTTCCTATTGGTATTTATGTTAAAACTGCTTAAATTTGCCTGTATATAACCCTCGCATTTGTGCAGGTTTGTGCTCAGGTTACCAGAGCTGCTCAACATTTTGCAACTTTAGCTAGTGGTCTAGGGTGCATCTGCACTGAAATCCAAGACATCCACTGGGAAAAAAAGAAAATAAGTATATTTTAACCAGAGCTGCACTTTGTTAACTGCATTTAATTGAATTGCTGCTTAATGTTTGCTGTTTGTGATTAAGCCCAGCTAGCCCACTTCCTTCCCAAATATCACATTCAAAAAAATTCTGCCACAATGGGTGGGCAGTTTTCTATCATTTCTCCTGCCAGCTTGATTAATATTGGCATCTTGAGGCAATGTAACAATTTCTTCATGTATACTAACAACCATTTACTCTTAAGCAAACTAATACCTTATGTGAGAGATGCAAATACACAGTGGAATTGGAGTTAATTCTCTCATGTAAAAACAAACTAGACATCAACCCCCAATTGAACTAGCCTCATCTCCTCTCATCGTATCTACTTTTCCCTACCAACTCTTTTTCCTCCTTGTACTTGCTCTTGCAAACTGTATTCATACTGTGCTCCTTAGTGTAATATTCTCTAAACCTTCTAATTCTTACTTGGCATATGCTATACACTGTTCTCAAATTTTGGAAATTGTACTTGTTAACTGTCATTTTACTTAGGCATTGCACTGCTGTGCACACATTTTTTATTTGTACTATATTTCTATGACCCTACTTTAATATTTTGTAAATATCATAATTACTTGTATTATTTCTGGAGCTTTTCTCCTCCGGTCCCACTGAAAATGGGCCCCTGGCTCAGCTGGACTCAACCAAGTTAACAAATGTCAATAAATAAATAAATATAGTACGTCATCAATAAAACACCCTTAAGAGTTGTCCCAATAGTTACGGATTTAGGAGCATATGTCAGCAACAGTCTAGCATTCAACCAACACATAGGCAAGATAGTAAGAAAATCATTCTATGTTGCCCAACTCATAAGCAAGGGTATGCCATCTATATACAACAAAGTAATAGTACCACTCTACTCAGCCCTCATCAGAACCATCATTGAGTGCAATGTCCCCTTTGACATGTACCTAACCAGGCACTTATAGCAGTTGGAATGCCCTCAGAGGTTCCTCACCAGTAGAATCCAGGGTATGTATAACCTGTCCTACACATAGATGGCCTTAAAACCTATCTCTGTACTAAGTCTCAAACAGGTTGTTGAAAGGTCATCTGTGCCTAACATATAAGGCATCCTCAGATCCAGCTCTGATGGATCTCTTGCACATCCACAAGACAAACAGCATCAGAAACATTAGATCCAAGGACCTGAACTTTGTGTGTAACATTAATGGTACCTGCTCATGAGATTGATATGTGTCTCAAAGGATCCCTGTGCTATGGAATAAGCTTCCCATCTATGTGAAGCAGAGTTAATCTGTGACCCTATTCAAAAGAAACCTTGATCATCAGATGGGAAACCATAAATTCACCCCTGGTCTTGTCCCCATATCTCTGATGGACAGAGGTTAACAGTAAGTACATTTATTCTCAACTAACATGCCTCCTTATATAACCCTTAGTAACCACTTTATTAACATACCCCACCATATTGGCATCCAACAAACTCTGGGAAAAAAACTGAGCTGGGTTACATAACTAGGCTTTTAAAGACCATGGTGGCCATTAGCCTTGTATGAACCTATGACCCTATTTAATTTGTATTTATTATATGTTTTCTTTTATATTTTTCCACAAAGTTATCTTCATAGGTTCTGTGATGACATGGGGTAGAGACAGCATTGCTAGAGGGAGCAGTGCAGTGCACGTGTAACATATGCCAGCATAGTTAGTCAGAGTTTTGTAAAGAATTAAATGTCATTTGAATATCAAACTGGTTTGTACAGATACTTGTGTTAAAAATGTATTTCTAAAGTTGCTTGTGTTTATCAAACGTGGGTCTTGCTGGACAGAAAATAAATATACATGTATGGCAGACTGTATTTTTGTAACTGATGAAATGTATATATTTTAACAGAGGATACTGGAAGGGAAAGGGTTAAGCTTAGACCAGCTAACCTTAAGAAAAATAGCCTGAAATTAAATTACTTGGTTTAGGCCCTAAAGATTTTATCTCACAGGTCTGAATGCTGCCAGACAACAGCTTGTTAGTTTTTGTAGGAAGGGTGGAAGTGTTGGAATTGTTTTACATCCACCAGAATGTGTAATAAACCTTAGTTAAAGTTCTATGTGTGTATTGTGACACATCAGTGACAGATCCTGGCTCAGTTTCTACTGAGGGAGTAGTGTGGAAACCACAGAGTCAGGTGACCAGATGTGATGTCATTCTGTAACCAACATTGAAATTGTATTTGAATAGTAGTGAGATATGTTGGGAGTCCACTCTGTTTTGGGACATGACAAAACACTCATCCATGTTCATCTTGCCTTGCTTTAGTAAGTAACTAGTGAACAGTAATTCTTCAGTCAGTTGGGAAAAATATAGTGAGATTAGCTAAATGTTTTTTTCTGTATCTGAGTCTTTCCATCAGTGTTGGTTTTTTTTTACATTTCCTGTGAATGAAACTCTGGTGTTTATTGTAAATTGATATTCAGTATTTCATGTTTTTTTCTATTATTAATTATTAAGTATATCTAAACCTTTCATTGTGGTTGGTCTTTTAGAAAATATGCAACCTTTGAGAGTACTTGCATTTGTTTAGTGGCACTGTGGCTCCACATTCTTGAATGTCTTGCTGTTTGCTTAAGCACTACCATTTGTATAAGTATTAATTTTAATGTGTAAATGGGTACCCTAATAAGAGCCTTAAAGTAGCTGGCTTTGGGTGTTCTGGTGTCAGCAGATCTACCTTATAGTCTGGGTGGAGGTGTCAGACTGGGTAATCATATCAGCCTTTCCCGTGTGTGTGTGTGTGTGTGTGTGTGTGTGTGTGTGTGTGTGTGAAAATCAAATCTCAAACAGAGTGTATGTGACAGCTGCTTTAAACAGGGACACTGAAAGCACTGATTTCATAGAGAGGGTGGTGGAAGACTTGGCTTGGAACACCCAACACCCGGATAAGGAGTCAGCTCTATAGTAGTCAGTGGGGAGTCTTATTTGGGGCCTGGAGAGAAAGCCCAGCCCCAGGACTGGGATGTGTATTCCTTGTGTGCTCTTAAGGGAAATTGTACTTGGTGCAGAGGACAGTATTGGAAAATACTGTGTGTGCCTATTATTCCCACAGTGAGCGTTCCCCACCAGTGTCAGTGGTGATGATTGAGGCTCCTTGATCACTGACCCAGAGGAGGGATATCACAGGTTCATAGATTTATAAGAGCTTACTAGTTTAGCGGCCCTAAACTCTTACAACCCTAGCCATGTTAATCCCAAGTCCCATCAATTTTCCTTGCTTAGGTGGATGCAATTCGCAGATCAAGTCTCTGATAAACACCAACTCCAACATCTTCTTTGCTATTATTTTCAGTATTTTTTCAGCTATTCCTTTGTCCTGTAACACAGAAAAATTAAACCAGAAATGCCCTTGGAAATTACATTTACTACACTTTGGTTCACAGTTTAATGTGCCCCCCCCCCCCCCCCATTGCCTGCATTTACTTTTACTCAGTCCTGTATTAAATACCTTTCATCTCCATAAAACAAATAGGGATTTGGCTGGCCCTAGTGCCTCACAGTCCCTCTACCTCCATTAATATTTATTTTACATTTTGAACATGTTGCATCCTTCATTATGTCACATTTAACATTATTAACACTTCCTACTCCAACCCCACATTTATATTATAAACTAATTTTTACATCATACACTTAGTATATGACAACCTTTAGGTATTGTAGCGCAGGTAGGCCTTGGATGGCTTTTAGTCAGGAACTGTAGGTGGAGGGATGTGTGGGTAGAGAGAATGAGGTGTTTTGGTCATGGTTGGTATTGTGTTAGTGAGATTCATTTTTCAGCATTGGTGATTCAAGTGGACAAGTCTGTGTACATTAGGGATTTGTAGGCAGTCTGACTGGTGTGTTTTCTCATTTGTGTAGTGTGTCTTGATGAGACTGCCAGTTTCCTTGGTTGTTTTTAAGTGGGGAAGTGGCTGTGTGTAGTAGTTGTTGCTGTGTCATTCAAAGCATACCTCTCAACTGTACATCTTTTCCTGTTATTCCATCAGCTTTCTAAATTTTTCTTTCCAAGGGCTGCAAACTCTATATGGCAGCAAGACTAAAGTGCCTAAATTCAGGGATCACAACAGCTTTCTGGTTGTTTCTCTGTCACTACTGTCACATTGGTTAAATACACAGTGCCCATAAACTTTTGAGAGTAGTAAGTATGCCTGCCAATTACACAAAGTAAAGTCCAGACAATTTATCTCGCTTAACTTCCACGGCAAAAAAACTCTATCTGATTTACTACTGATACCAAAACAACATAGGACAGACTAATATCTTAACAAAAAATTGATGGTCTGCACTTCACAAGCCTCTGCCCTCATCAGGCCCTACCCAAGATTTACTGACAAGACACCTCCCGGTAAGCAACAGGCGGTGTTCCGAATGGAGTATAAGCAATTAACTCATGTACTTACATGGTGAATTGGTGTGCTTCTCAATAAAAGTTAAATCTATTCTGAATAACTACAGAAGTCACCAGCAGCTTTGTGTATGTTTAAACAGGTGATAAACTTAGGCAAATTCCACTCACAATACAAACGGTTACAGTATTTAAGTGCCTGGTACAGAGGCTCGTGCCTTAGTTACATTTTTCTCTGTTTCTTCTCTCTCCAAATTAATCTTAACTGTAATAGGTCCAAAAATGGAGCTACCATTTTGTGTCACTCTCTCTGAGCAGCTGATCTTTACATTTTACTTTTTTTTTTAACACAAGGTGTATCAGCCAGATACAGAACATGTTTCTCAGCTGCTGTGATTTAGACTTAACATTTGTTTTCAAATTTATCCTTTCTGTGTTTGCTAAGTTTCTTCACAATGTACCTCTCAACCATCCAGAGTTTTTCAGAACAACCCTGAATTGTCTCACATTTTGTTCTGTCTCTCATAAAATGCTTGTTTTAGTTGTAAATTACTAAGGATTACAGTAATGCGATAATATCAGTCATTAGAGTGATGCTTCATGCTTCTTAGTTAAAAAGCAAGCGCTGTATGCATGCAGGATAGAATAGTTGATTACAAGCAAAAGTATAACAGAGAACAACTTGTTAAGACATAGTTTATTTGAATTTTAGGGGAAGGGCATTAACTGTCATATAAATGTAACGGTCTGTAGGTACTCCTAAGCGATAGCAGAAATATATCACTTGAATTTATTTTCATACCATCTACCAGCTGTGGCACAAATAAATACATTATGTGTACAAAGGACATAAACCTCGTAGTCTAAGATTTAATTTAACAACTAATTTTAGTATTATATTGTAACAGTGCAAATATTTGTTATTAGATCAATGATCCGTTTGGGTCTCTTTTATGTTCAGCCTAAGAATACTGTCATTTGCTCTGGGTAATCTAGCAGACAAATGGAAGCTGTGGCAATTAAACTAAGAACTATAACTATGTATAAGCTATGGCAGTATTCACCAGGAAGTTATACTTTGTCTGATAGGCACAAATAATTAGGACATGTAGATGGATGCTCAAGAGGTCACAATTGCTGATGCACATGAAGTATATTTGTTATGCCAAATTTTTTGCATATTATATTGTTGTTTAGACTAGTTTTCTGTATTGTTCTGGGTAACATGAATAAAGAAGCACATGCTACTAAGTTTTATGATAGGGACAGGTGCCTTTATACATTTAGTAATAAAGCAATACTTGCATTAGGAAATGACCATTGGTGGTGGTGGAGTAGCGATGGTTGCACCTTGCCATTGGGGCTTGCTTGTTGAAGGTGAAGTGACTGCTTTTTCGTGGGCTGGGATGTGAGTCAAGTAATGGGTGGGTGCTGTGAATGCATGAAAAGTCATAATGGCAGTGGAGGGGGAAGGGGAGGTTTGGAGACTCTCGGCATATCTATCAACTGTACAGATATGCGGAATATCTATTTGATTTTGCCTCATATTTTAGCCTGTTGATAAAATTGAGGTTTTCTGGCAATTAATCACTCTTCCTTAAGGATGGCATTTAGAAAATAAGGGCAGACATTTGACTTTCAGACTTAATACCCTGCAGTCACTTTCTGCTAATGCAGAACCTTATATTGCCTTGGTAACATTTTTCTGGTGTTGCTGTTGAGTCACTTGGTGTCTGGTGTGCTGTGCAACCCCTGGTTGTTCGGAAATTGCAGATGAGATTTCAGTTTGTACAGATAATTCCATGGAAGGTTTGGAGATGGTGTGTGGCTGGCTGGGTTTGGCCTGGTTGGGTTAGCTGTGCGGGAGGTTGGAGGGACTTCCTCCCAATTGGCCAGGTGAGACATTGAAGGGGGTGTCAAGGTTGTGTGGGTATTCAGTCTGCGCTATACCTTTCAGTGGTACAGACTTTCACAGAATATCTAGAATCTTGTCTCATAACTTTGATTTGTTTTCAGTAAAGTTTGCCTGCAAATTAGTGGCATGTTGAGTACTACAGTTGGAAAATGACAGAAATTGGAGCAGCAGATTCATACCCTTCAAAAAATGCCTACTAATGCAAAACCTCTTATTCTACTAACTTTCTAAGTTGTAAGAGTGATAATTCTGCAAGGCTGCAATATTCATAGCAAGGAAATTCTTTGCTCGGGTAGGGGAGGAGGAGCTCTGCAGGGTCCATCTACTGTCATGTTAATGTGTAAACTGTTGTTTTATCCACTTAAGTTTATAAAGGAGATATTTAACTGTTCCTATTTAGTTCTCTTCTCTACATTATTTGTGCCTTTGTTCAGATATCTGGCTCTAACAGATTTGGGAGGTATGCCCTTCTACTGCACAGATCTTTGCAGAACATACATATTTTGGGCTGTTTATTATAAAATAGGGGGTTTCTGGCACATTAGCTAGTTATTGGATACTGCTGCTAGGGAATGCTAGTGCAAAATATATTAGGCTGGTGCTAGTTAATCTCTGTATAAGCTTGTCTCTATTTAAGTTATGTTGCTTTTCTATATCGGCTTTGTCCAATTGTATGTATTCAAGTACCAAAACAAAACTGGAAAGCAGAACCAAGCTGGATAAAAATGGCACGGACTGTTTTATTCAAGGTAAGCACTTTCAGCTAAGCAAATGCCCAGCCTTCATCAGACAAAAGTCACTCCACACAGCTCTATTTTTATATAAAAAAGTAGTTCACATTCATTAATCGTTAATAAACCAATCACTGTCATGAATCAATTTAAAATGGTTACACCTATAATCATCATATTATAAAACCTTCCTTTCTTAATATTTTTAGTCAGTGTCAAACAAATGTTTACTCAAGAAGCACCTATTCATACAAAAAAACAGATATAAAGTGTATATAATACAACAAAGTTACAAGCTACATTAAAAAAACACTCAATAGCATAAAAAACTGAATGCTTAAGGATAGTAAAATAATTAAATATATTATTCAAAGAGAAGCTGTCTCACATTAAAGTTGCTATAAAATGCTATACAAATTGCCAAATAGCATTTACCTAAGAAGAGCTTTAAGTTTAAGCACACACTTTATGGATGAAAATCATTTAACCCTGGGGGGAGATGAGCACATGTTCTAATTTGCCAAAATAACTCTTGCTCTTCCAGATACAACTGCCAGGGTCCTCCTCTTATATCATTTATAACCTGGTACAACACACAAAATACAAAACAATGATCCGGGAAATCTAAAATGTGCCTAGCAAGTGCATTTGTGAGGTCCTTCCTACCTATGGCATACAGGTGTTCATAAATGCTTTTCTTTATTTTTCTCTCTGTTTTGCCTATATAGAAGGAAGGACATTTCTCACATAAAGCTACATATATTACTCCCTGTGTATCACAGTTGTAATTACCCTTGATAAAATAATTTTTCCTGTTAATGTACACTTTCTTATCATTGTGAATAAATTTACATTGTGGGCACATACCACATTTTTGCATACCCTTTATTTTATCTTTTGGTTTATCTACAACCATTTCAACAAGGTTTTTGAGGTTAATACCCCTTCGATATCTGTATTTTGGAAATGTACCCAAAAGCTTAACTAGAGCTCTGTCTTCTAGTATGATGCTCCAATTCTTAGCCACTACTTCCCTTATAAATTTAAAGTCCACACTGTATGTGAACAAAAAGTTAATTCTAGGGTGAACAGGGGAATCCGTATTCATGATGTCATTATTAGCTCTACCCATCAAACCTCCACCCAACAAAGGTTTAAAATGCCCAGTGGTCCTTTTGCCCTGAACGTCCTGCAATGTCCCCACAATAAGACTGTCAGGATACCCTCTACTCAGAAACATTTTACTGATATTGTCACATTCCTCAATGAAATCAGTATCATCTGAGATCATTCTGGCAGCCCTGACAAATTGCCCCTTCACTACACTCCTTTTTTGATGGAAGGGGTGACAACTAGAAAAATGGAGATAACTATTTGAATGGGTTGGCTTTCTGTAAATTAAAGACTTAAATTTATTATTAGTTTTGTCCTTACAGATTTTAACATCCAAAAAGTTCATTTCATCAGCTCCTATGGAATACGTAAATTCTAGAAAGTCAGTCATTCCAGAAATATTGTCAATAAACTCAGGGATAAGATTTTGCGGGCCCTTCCAGATAAAACACATGTCATCTTGGTATCTAGTATACCAAGTGACATGTTGTTGGTACAGTTCACTACTGAACAGCTAGTTACATTCCCAAAATGCCATAACGCTATTAGCAAAACTACACCCACAGGGTGACCCCATGGCAATTCCTATATTTTGGAGAAAAAACTGGTCTTTAAAAAACAGAAAGTTGTTTGATAACACTACATATAGTAGAGTTTCCACTAGGTACATCTGTATATTGGTGGCTTTTTTAGCTAACATGAAATTTCTTGTCCAGTCAATACCTAATTGGTGAGGTATAACTGTATAAAGATCTTTAACATCTAGCACCAAAAAGATCACATCCGAATGGTATTCAATTTTATTAAAATTCTCCAAAAAATCCCAGGAATCTTTACAGATCTGAGGTTCCCCCTGGATGTATGGTTTAAGGATACCATCAATATACTTGGCACAAGTATAAGTAATAGAACCCCATCCATCCACTATGGGCCTTAAAGGGGGATCAGTTAGATTTTTGTGAATTTTGGGTGTGCCAAAAATGGTAGGAACCTTTGGTGCTGGCATGGACAAATAGTGAAAGGTGTTACAATCAATACTACCCTCTAGAAAGAGATCATCCAACACTCCCCTGATTTTCTTATAGGCTACATGCACTTCATTAAGACTGGATCTCAAATATGTATCAGATTGTAAATGCATGAGCATTTTGTTTTCATACACATATTCATCCATGAAAACCAGACCCCCACCCTTATCTGGTTTCATGACTCTAACATTACATTCATTAAGAAGTGAGATGAAATCTAATTCATGTTTGGATATGTTACTTCTTATTCTCAAATCCTGTATGTTATTATTAAGTCCAGCCCTAAAATCAATGTCACATAGTTTTTCAAAAATATTCAACCCAGAATGCAGAAGTGGGTTGAATACACTTGATACTCTAAAAGAATTAAGAAATGCAGGTGTATTTCCCAAAGACACAGCCAAATTCAGCTTACGGACATACAGTTTAAGATCTATAAGTGTTTTTACAAGATCACTCCTTTTATCTGGAATGAACGACAAACCTTTTGAAAAAAAGTCAATCAGGGGTTGCTCAACAGTTAAAACAGTGTAATTATATATCTTAAAGTCACTACGTTGGATTGTAAGGATCTCAGGTCCTATCTCTAAAGGATATGTCATCTCCTCTGTTGGTTTCCTTTTCTCTTTCTCTGTGTTTGACCCCTCTTGTTCAATCTGGTATTGTTGTCCTGGATGTTCCTGTCCCTGGGAAAACCCTGCTCATTATCAATATGAGCAAATTCCTGATTTTGGTTTTGACCATGTGCATTAGTTGAATTATTTTGGCCCCTAATACTTTCACTTCTGCATGGCGTTTGTTCTTGATTAACATTATTAGTATCTGAAGTAGTAGAATTTTTAGACTTTTCACCTCCCATAGGTGAATTCTGTACTACCAAAGGTGGAGGGGGGTAAGCTTTATTGTTTGCATAATCTGACAAGTCTCTGTCCATTTTACATTTTTTGTTAAGAACCAGTTTAGAAATAGAAGCTTCAATACTTGAGAAAATTCTCAGATAGTCATATTTATAGCTCAAAAAATCATTGTCTTGCACCAAGCTAGACTCCAAAACTTCAAGTTCCTCTTTGAGACCAATAATCTCAGTTCCATAAAAATTAATTAAAGACAGCAAAAATTCAAAACCCTGTTTATCAAAGAGGGTTAAAAGTTCTTGATGGAAAACAGAATTGCATAGCAAACCTGCAGGATAACGCCACTGGCGTAAGCCCTTAGGCACAACTTTCTTCGTGATACATTCCTGCAAGTATCCGGGAAATTCAACTAAGCAGTTGGACGCTGCTTTATAAGTGAGTGGCTGTAAGAATGCTGCTTACTTGGCCCGGGTGAGCGGGGTCATGCTGCCCTAACTTACTTGTTATATGGATGTTGGGAAATTCATGTGAGCAGTTGGGCGCTGCTTGATAAGTAAAAGTAAGCGAGTGGAGATAAAGATGCTGTTTACTTGGTCAAGGTGAGTGGGGTCACACTGCACTAAGTTAACTGTATATGGACATTTATGCCATGATTAATAAATTAAATTATCAGTTGGTCAATGAAGCAATGTTTATGGAATTTTAATAAAGGTCGTCAAATGTCATTTGGTGTGATGTGTGTTTATTGAAGGGGACCTGGACAAATGAGGCTTGGTAACAGACCAATTTGTCAAGGGACATCTTCAGATGGGGTTTAGACTGAAATATTAATGGGTTTTGGAGAGTAAGGGAAGAAGCTAGTTGGGGGCTAAGGGTTAAATAGGAAAGTAGGATTGGGTGAAGTGAGATAGTTAGAGGGAAGGGCTTAATAAGTTTTGTGAGAGGGTAACTGGGTAGGGTATCACTTTTGGCGTGAAGGTGCGACCCTCCCTCCCTATTTGGAGCATTGGGGATGTTGTGTTTTTTGGGGATGGAGAAGAGGGCCAGGTCTGCCCCTCTTTGCATCCCCCTCTGGTGTTGGAGGTTCATTTCAATGAGTTGGGAAATGCAAGTGAGTAGTTGGATGCTGTTTACCAAGTATAATTAAGCAAGCTGAGGTAAGGATGCTGCTTATTTGGTTGGATGGTTATTTTAATAGTTGGGGAAATTCAAGTGAGCAGTTGAACGCTGCTTGATAAGTGAGTAGCTGTAAGAATGCTGCTTACTTGGTCCGAGTGAGTGGGGTCATGCTGCCCTAAATTAACTGTTATATAGTTGCTGGGAAATTCAAATGAGCAGTTGGATGCTGCTTGATAAGTAAAAGCAAGCGAGCGGAGGTAAAGATGCTGTTTACTTGGTCAAGGTGACCGAGGTCATGCTGCCCTATGTTAACTGCATATAAATGTTTATGCCATGATTAATAAATTAAATTATCAGTTGGTCAATAAGGCTATGTTTATGGAATTTTAATAAAGGTCATCAAATGTCATTTGGTGTGATGTGTGTTTATTGAAGGGGACCTGGACAAGTAGAGTTGCTGTATATCTTTATGTTTTTACAGATCCACATATATTTGTATGTCTCTCTCTCTCTCTCTCTCTCTATATATATATATATATATATATATATATATATATATATATATATGTATATATAAAACACATTTACATATACAGATGCGCACACACCTACACTTGTGTTGGTGGATGTATACATATATACATGAACAAACTAATACACTGGCATAAAGGAGGCATTTTGACTAAGCTGATAGTATAGCTGCTCCTAACAGCATCCATGTCACTGACCCTTTATTGTAAATTTTACAAGTACAGTCATTTCCATTTGTTGTATGCCAAAATTGACAAGACTATTAAAAGTGTGACACAAGTAACAGAGTAGTCTTGCCTTCAGTCATTTACATTTTTAGAGATGACAATCTTACTTGTGTGCTGGCACACTCTCAGACTGTACTTGATTTTTTCAGGATAACTATTGCGATATCCCTAAGGATTTGGTGCAGGGAGGAAGCAAGCTCAGCAGCAGGCGGCCAAGAGTAATTACATGTAGACATCAGTCTGCCATTACAGAGTTGGAGGTTTTCCTGGATATACAAACAGAAGGCAAACAAGGTACTACCAACCTATATCGGACAATGCATGTATAGTTCAGTCAAGAATCAGTTGGCAAAAAAGGTGAGTTGAAGAATAATTGGACATGTTGCACAATATTGCTTTCACAGTGGGCTCAGCTCAAGAGAGTGGCATTGGAAACAACACCAGTATCAGTGTGGGAAGAGATTCATTAACAGTACCAGTGGACATGAGAATAACAGCTAATAAACAACACCCTCAGTACAGGTAAATAGGTGGCTTACAAAAGGGTACTACAGCAGTTTAGAGACACTAGGAACGTGCAAGGTTGTCCAGTTTTATGGTTTATGGCAGTAAAACAATGGAGGCACACTCCCTGTTAATGTTAGAGGCTGATTAAAACAAGCTGAAGACAACATTACAGCTGGCAAGCTATCAGCTGGCTGTACAAAGCTACAGAGAGGCAATGCAAACCTTATGGGACAAACTGCAAATGATATATCATCAGTAATACAAGAGATTGTTTTTAATAGCCTGTTGTTTATCAGCTTTATGTGAAGCATTTATTTGGTCGTAATAAGAATATTATTATTATAAATAAGAGCAACCTATGACTGATCAAGAGGTGAAGAACAAGTGTCTGACTCCAGCTGCAGGGGCAACAGAATGGAATGTAGTACAATGCCTACAATATTGCCAAACACTGTGCCTACAATACAGAAGTCCACTCACACAGATTCATCATAGACTGGTACTTAAGAAGGGGCAGTTTTCTGCCATGAGAAGGGTACTCTGCCTACCCAGCTTCAGGCGAGTGCTGTATTGAAGAAAACAGTGGAGTGATGAAGCTTGGACCCCAGACATATACCTCATGCTCAGTTAGATTCCATGCTCATTTAGCATAGCAGCAGCTTCTTATGTACAATGGGCAAGGGCATCAAGGGAGAACATCAAGAAATTAGGAAGATGGAAGTCCAATGTTTATGAAAGATAGCTGAAAAATAACCTCTTCTAACAAGCCTAACATTGTTGTCTTTTATTTGCAGAACATGGATATTATCTGTAAGACACACATTGAACCTTCCAACAATACCTTTTTGTTGACTGGAGCTTTCTGCATGTTTGATTGCCTGGTACCTTGCTGGATCTGTTTCATATGAATGGAGATACTATTCTTATATATCACCTTCTAAAACATGCTAACATTAGCTGTGATGTATTGTGGTACAAAAGGGATAACTTAAAATGTGTGTTAATGGTCTAATTATGATATTTACAGTGAGGCCACTAAGGTTGCTGAGCTGTGTATCCTTCCATAAGCCTTACTGTTGCCTACTACTCATTGTGATACGTATATCAAGGGTTCAAATGGCATGTTCAGTTCTCTCTCTGTATGCCATTCTTCAGCAGACAGAGTGCTGTCCATCAGTAGGGTACATGCCCCATTCCACCCTGCTTGACCTCATACAGACATACAAAACACTCACCACCATGAACACCCACACCAAAGACTGTAATATTTTATAGACCCAGAAATAGAACATGGCTGGTAAACAGATTTCTTTCTGAAGGAATCCTATACTCATTATATGGTAATTTTCATACTACCATGATTGTGCTACATATATCTCTGAATTGGGCATGCCCTGAATGATAACACTTACTGCACAGTTTAGCTTTACACAGTGTACTATTTCTCTTTTCTGACTACCCCTGTGTTTTATGTCCTGAAAGAGTACCAAATATGTACACAGATAACATGGTACTTGTAAAGAAACATTTAATTATGTATTTTAATAAATAATGAAAACAACAAAAATATGTGTGCTGTACTCTCCAAGGTACCATGAATTAAACTTAACCTCTGTATGAAATCATTTAATTTATTCCCTTTATTTCTTTATTCAGTTATTTGCTTGTTTACTTATTAATTTCAGTTTGATGATCATGTAAGTGGGTGGCTGACAGAACTGTTTGAGTAACAACTTGAGCTCCACAGTACAAGACATAAAAAGAAAACTGTAAATAGCATAAAGAATACCACTTTCTGAAAGAATGTCAAACACTTTGGCAAAATACAGCAGTGGAATTCAAGCAAATTGATAGCTAAGAAATATAAGAAATGGAAATGAGGTCAAACTGTAACTTTGCAGCTAGAAGTGCATTCTTGCTCACGTCTGAAATATTAGTATGTATGTAAGTATGTAAAATGTACAAATATAAATAAGCTGTTTAATCGACTGGCTGTGTTAAGTATAGAAGGATGTCTCCAGTTTTATTTATTTTTTATTTTACGTGTAATGGTATTCTTTAAACTAATGAGTGTTTATTACAGATGTCTTGCATTGTTGCAGTTCCTCAGCAAATTGTCTCTGCAACAAAATATCACATTTGCTCTCAGCTGCAATTTATAGTTTCACTGTAAGACTGTTACTTTATATCAAAGTAGCTATCTGTACCTAAATGTATAATTGGGTAAGAAACAGTCAAATAAATAAAACTATGACTTCATATGGAACCTGTGTGTCTTCTTGCTTCTTTATTTATTTGGTAAAATAAATTAAACTGCAATTTCACATAGAATATGTGTGTCTGTTTACTTATTTATTTATGCATGCATAAAGTTGTACTGGATAGTTATAATTAGGAAAAAAAATAACTGCCTAATGTATAGGAATATGCATGGAATAAAAGCCCTTAATTTATTGTGATTTCATGACCCTCTCAGCCTCATAATATGGAGAGAAAAGCCTTGACAAAAACATTTCATTGATCAAAGCAGTTACCAAAGTCCCAAGGTAAAAGAGTCGAGGACAGTAACTTTACTCAAAAGTGTTACACAAGAACAATAAGGTACAAGCAGAAGAAAGAATCCATATGACTCAAAGATAACTGGTTAATTCCTTGAAAATACCCTTTACCATTTATCCCCCAACTGTTACCAAAGAACGGGTCCTCACTGCACTCTCCAGAGCTAAACACACTACAGCAGTGAGCCCAGATAAAATCAAGGGATGCCTCCTAAATCATTTGAAACATGACCTGTCAGGCCCACTAGAATCTCTATTCAGCCACAGACTCTAGACAGGCTTCACCCCTAGGGAATGGAGGACTGCAACGGTCATCACTCTGCATAAAGGTGGACCATCAACAGTTCCAGGAAACTACAGAACCATAAATTATGCTAGATATATATATACAAGGCCATGGAAAGAATTACCATGGCTATAATAAATACTGGATGTATCCCAGTTCAGTTTTATCAAGGGTAGGTCACACCTATTAAACCTGGTGGACTACTTTGAAAAGGTCACTTGTGCCATGGATTATGGACAAAATAGTGCATACTGCCTACCTCAACCTGGCAAAATCATTTGACACAATACCTCATGTGAGTTTTATAGACAAACACACATTTAGACATAAATCCTTATGTAGCTCAATGGATAGTCAAATGGCTCATGGGTGGGACACATGAAGTTAGGGTGGGGGAATCCACCTCCACCAATAGGCTTGTTACTGGTAGTGTTCCTCAGGGCTCAGTACTGGGACCTCTTCTGTTTGGAATATACTTCTTTGAAGTCATAGCAAATATAGAGGGTCTTTGGCAGACTAAATTTACTGATAACAGCAAGCTGGCTGCAATGACTGATTCCTCCAAAGATCTATACATCATTGAGGAGGATCTGATAGTGAAGTAACTGATACCAGAACCATAGCCTAAAACTCAATGCAAAAAATGCATATGTATACCCTTTGGGAAGATGACCACCCCTGAAATTTACTTTTGATAACACTCTCCTAAGAGTAGACCCAGTGGTAAGGGACTTGAGAACTCAGGTTGAAAGGTACCTGAACTTTGTTCACCATGTGTCCACAGAAGTGAGAAAATCCTTCTATGTGGTGCAAGCTATATGTTATGGTATGGCATCCAGATCTAAGGAGATCATAGTTCCACTATGCTCAGCCTTATTAGATTAATATTTGAGTACAATGCATTCTTCGGCACGTACCTGACAAGGCATTTGCAACAACTATAGTGGCCACAGACACTCCTCATTAAAAGAATACAGGACATTAATAACATGTCCTATGTGGACCACCTCAAAGCCTTGCCTCTCTACTCAGTCTCCTACAAACTACTGAGGGGAAATATATGCTTAACCTACAACGCATTCTCTGATCCAGCCCTGATGGATTTGCTACACATTCACAAACAAACAGAATAGAACTACTCACTCTATGATCTAAACCTTGTCTGTGACATAAACAAAACATTTTGGAGGAACAGGTGTATGTTTCAGAGATTATCCCTTCTCTGAACAGACTCCCCATTTATGTGAAACTTAACTCTTCTCAAAGCCTGTTCAAATGACATTTGCACCAATGGATGGGAAATCATAACCTCACCCCTGCTTGTCACCTGTGGCCTTTATGGACAGCAGAAGCTTATAGATGCTCTAAGGCACAGGCATATACCAAAGTCATTCTAGTCCTTGGGCATTGATAATTAAGAAAATTGGGGTACGAATGGCTAGACTTAGAAAGGCTCTATGGCCTGGTAACCTCCTATGAGGACTTCTCCCAGTGAGTTGCAAATGCATGAAATTACAATCCTCAGAAATCTGTGAAAAAAAGAACATGTTGGAATCCAGGAATACATATAATAACCAAAATCAGATATAGAGAAATGTAGGAAAAGGTATGATACTGGGTAGCAATTAGCTTCTCTTTAAATAAGTTATACTTTACTGGGTATGACACTAATATGCACATTGTATTTTATATAGCATGATGCGATGATGTAAGGTATTGCCAGTTATGCCAAGAGAAGTAAGGCAGTGGATGTGTAACATATGCCAGCATAGCTAGCTGGAATTTTGTAAAGAATTATATATAATTTGTATAAAAAGCTGATTTATACAGATGCTTGTGTTGAAAAATGTATATGTAAAGCTGCTTGTGTTAAAATTGTATTAACAGTGGGAACTACTGGACAGAAAAGAAATACACCTGTATGTCAGTCTGTATTGTAACTGTTGAAATGAACATATTGTAACCGAGAATACTGGAAGAGAAGAGGTTGATCTCAGTCCAGCTTACTTTGAAAAATAGTCTGAAATGAAATTACTGGTTTAGGCCATAAAGATTGCATCTTACAGGTCTGATTGCAGCAAGAGCTACAAAGTCTATGAAAATTGGGACTATGCTACTATATTGTCTTTAGTGCTGAATTAATTGCTATCCTGGATGGGTGGAAGTTTTTGAAATGGTTTTATAGCTTCCAGATGCTATACCACATCTTAGCAAAGTTCAATGTTTGTGTATTATGATACATATGTGATAAATTCTGGTTCAGGTTCTAGTAAAGGCAGTAGTGTGGGAACCAGAAGTCAGGTTACTAAATGTATGTTATGTCATTCTGTACTCCAGCACTGAAATGATGTTTTAATACTAGATGAGACAGAAGTATCAGAGCAGTCTTTTTGTGAAACCTGATAAGAAAGAAGACCACTCATCAAGTGAAATAGGGAACAGTAATGCTTTAATCAGTCAGGAAAATATAGTGAGATCTGCTGAGTATTGTTTTTCTGTATCTGTGTGAATCTTTCCATCTGTGTTATTTTTAATATTTCTTGTTGCTAAAACTCTGGTGTTTATTGTAAATAGATATTTAGTATTTTTATGTTCTTTTATTACTTATTATTAAATATATTTAAACTTTTCATTGTTGCTGGTCCTTTAGAGATATTTTAAACTTTGTGAGTACTTATATTTACTTGGTGACACTGTGTCCACTCCTGAAAGTCTTGCTGGATTGGTCAAACACTACCATTTGTAATAGTATTAATTATACTCAGTATATTGGATACCCTGGGAAGAGCCTTAGAGTAGCTGGCTTTCGAGTCATCTGGTGGCATGATCTACCTTATAGTCTGGGCAGAGTGTGCATAGCTGGTAAATCTCTGCCAGCCTTTTCCAGGTGTGTGTGTGTGTGTGTGTGTGTGTGTGTGTGTGTGTTTGTCTGAAAATCATATCTCAAAGAGTGTGTGTGTCACCTGTTTGGAGCAGGGGAACATAACACTGATTTCACAGAGAGGGTGGTGGAGGACTTGGCTTGGAACTCTCAGATGAGAACTCAACTCTAAAGCTGTGTCAGTGTGGAGTCTTATTTCAGGCATGGAGAGAAAGAGGGAAATGCTGCCCCAAGACTGAGTGTATACCCAGTGTGCCTTTAAGGGAAATTGTGTTTGTTGCAGAGAGCTGCATCTGGAAATACTGCATGCGACTATATTTGCTCCAAGTGAACATCCCTCACCAGTGTCGGTGGTGAGGATTGAGGCTCCTTGATTACTAGCCCAGAGCAGGGACATCATATATTGGGGGCAGTGGTGGGATATTAATTGAACTTCTGTAGCCTGTAGGCAGTTGTCACTGAAGGTGTGTGCTCTCAACAGCCACAAGGTAAACATACAGAGTTTCATTTTTACAGCAATATTATTTATTTTTTGTTAGTTTAGTTTAGTCAAGGAAAACAGGCAAAGATGTCAACAGAGGATTATGGCAAGCTGACAAAGAATCAGTTGGGCAAGGTGTGCAAATCCAAAGGACAATACAATGTCAACCTGACTAAAGAGGAAATTATTTCAGCCTAAATCACAGCTCCAGCACAGACCAGCAACCAGGAAAACAGCAGGTTTGGTGGTGGGAATTTGCAGCCCTCAGAAACAGGACAGTTCACCTTTTCCATAGAGAACTTAAAAACCCATCTGGAGTTAAATATACTTGAACTGGATGGTAAACATTTGGAATAAGAATTGGCAGAGAGACTGTGGGATTTGGAGGTTAAATAAAATGAGAGACTGTGGTGTTTGGAGGCTGAAGAAAAAGACAAGCAGCATCAACATGACAGGGAGATGCTGACTTTTCATCAGTGTCATGGAAATAATGGGGAAGAGAATAGCCAAACCCCAAAAGTAATAAAGGTCAGTAAGTTTCTTCTGCAGTTTACAGAGGGTGATAATTTTGATAGTTTTATTCATATATTTGAAAGAGTATGCAAACAGTATAATGTTGACCAAAGGATCTGGGTACAGTTCCTGGCCACCTTACTCCAAGGCAAAGTTGCAACTGCTATTTCTAAATGGTCTGATACTGATTGCTTAAGCTATGGTAAACTTAAACAATGTTTATTGTAATGTTTTAAGTTAACACCTGAAGCTTACAGAAGAAAGTTTCTGTAAGTATAGACACAAGGCAGATGAAAGTGTATGTGATTATATTGCTGAGTTAAGCATGCATTTTCATAGGTCGGTGAGTGGGTGTCATCAGCACTTTTAAAAGGCTGGCAGACCTTTTGGTGAGGGAACAAACCCTTCACACTTTGCCTGACAACATGAGAATCTGATTGGCAGACTGGGAGTGTAACTCTGCAGATGAGCTGGGGAAAAAGGTGGATCTCTTCTTAGCAAGCAGGGCATGACTGCATAAGAAGGGGATACCCAATGCTGCACATGGATATAAGGGAGCCCATGGTAGGCAGCCTAAACAACCCCAACAGATTCCACCAGTAAAAAGGGAAGGCACTAGTTCAGGTACACATCCAGAATCAAGGGTTAGATGATTTAAATGTAACAAGTGGGGCCATGTAGCATACAGATGTCCACAAAACAAGGTGGGGAAGCCAGCAAGTGGAAATAACAGTACGACAGTGATAAATTGTTGGGAAACAGCAGGGGTACAAGACTATCACCGGAGTTTATATCCTTTCTTAGGGGATGGAAAACAGACCACTGCTAGGAGAGACACAGACTCTGACATAACTATTGTGAAGTTTGCAGTGGTTAAATAGGAGCAGTACTTGCTTGAGCAACCCACTCCAGTCAGAGCTTTAGGAGGGACCCATTTCCAGATACCTTTGGCCAGGGTTCATCTTGAATAGGAGGGTGGAAAAGGAAGCAAGCAAGTAGGTGTGTTTGAGGATATACCTGCAGATGTCCTGACAGAGAATGATTTTGATAATGTGGTAATTTGTGTGCATGCAGTTACACTCAGTCAGGCTTGGAGAAAGGCATGTGGGTCTGGTAACCTGGGGAGACCCTGACAGACCACACACCAAAAATCAAAGCTGTTGAGGTGGCTATTTCAGGGAGGGAGCTACCCTGTTGCAGTGAGCCTGAAGGTGGGCCACATCTACTAGTAGGTACTGATGTTCCCTTGGACAGGATGACTGCAAGGGCAGAGGTGAGTGGTAGTACCCAAGCTGACAGCAAGGCACTGCTGTCAGAACATACCAGACTTCCTGTGGAAGGGGAGCTGGCAAAGGTCACAAAGACAGACGTGAGACAGTCTCAGCTCTTGTACCCTACACTAAGAGACTTGAGGGAGGTAGCTAAGGAGGCAACTGATTCTCACCGAAAAGGGGAGTCTATATACTGGAACAAAGGGTTACTGTATAGAGAGTGGACCCCTGAGAGTAGGCTAGCAGGTGAAGTAATACAGCAGTTGGTAGTGCCCAGAACCTAACATCTGGCACTTCTAGTCATAGCCCATTATATTCCTATTGCAGGCCATATGGGCATAAAGCTTACCAAGAGCTGTATTATGCAGAACTTTTATTGGATTGGGATTGCAAGAGATGTAACAGGGTACTACAGGACCTCTGAGCAGTGCCAAAAGGAGGCAAGGCAGGAGACAAAGTCAAAGCTCATTTGATGCTTTAGCTTGTGATTGAGGAGCCATTTAAGAGGGTAGCTATGGATATTGTGGAACCTCTGAGAACCCCAGGTTCCACAGGGAAGATGTATATCCTGGTGGTAGTAGATTATGCTACTAGCTACCCTGAGGTGGTGGCTCTGTCCTCCATTCAGACAGAGAGTGTGGTAAATGCTTTGTCACAGATTTTCAGCAAGGTACATTTCCCAAGAGAAATACTGACTGACATAGGTGCCAATTTCATGTCAGACCTGCTATCTTGTCTGTGAGAGTGCTGTGAGGTGAAAAACCTAAAGACCTACCTCCCCCAGATTAATGGTCTTATGGAGAGGTTAACTCTACACTAAAGACCATGCTATGGATATTTGCAGACCAGTTTAACAGACAGTGGGGAAAATATATGCCCCACCTGCTTTTGCATACAGAGACATACTCCAGGAATCTACAGCTTTTTCACTCTTTGAGTTGCTGTATGGGCATAGGGTGAAGGGGGCCTTTAGATTTGATTCATGATGAGTGGGAGGCCAAGTGTGAAATCCACAAGGACTCTACAAGGAAACAGCTCCAGTACTTATTATTGCATACAGAGACGTACCACAGGAATCCACTGTTTTTTCACTCTTTGAGTTGCTGTATGGGCATAGGGTGAGGGGGCCTTTAGATTTGATTCATGATGAGTGTGAGGCTGAGTGTGTATCCCACAAGGACTTTACAAGGAAACAGCTCCAGTAATTATTATTAATACCCACCCCTTCAGGCATGTCTAAAGGTTAGTTCCCCATGATTTCTCCTATTAATCTGGTGAACTTGGGCATCCTGAGGCAATGTACCAACTGCCTCATGTACACTGACAACCCTCTCCTCTTACCTTACAAAACTTGGACTTGTGAGAGATGCACTTATATATGCAAATTGAAAGCCATGCACTTTCCAGCCAAGACCAGAAGAGCTGGCCAAGAGGAGAAGGTCAACACTGGCACCACACCACATGGAACACATAGCCCTCCAAAACACACACCAGTGCTGCCTTCACATAAAAACACAAACCCACCTTCATGGAGGCTCTCAATAAAAATCTACCCAAACAGCAGAGACATCCAAGGCATAAATGCACTCGACCATGACAACACAACACTAATCACGGGACACATAACTCTCCTATACAGTGTGCCACTCAACCAAAGCCCCTAAGCCAAAACAGCATCCCCAAAACACTAGCCATAGGTGACTCGATAGTGAGGCACACTGATGTCAAACTCAATAGGTTGAATAAGGACAAAGTAACAGTCAGGTGCCTGTCAGGTGTCAGGATTTGCCACATAATGCACACACTCATGTCCCTCAACAACAGGTACAAATATGACTCTGACATTGCACATGTGGGTGTGAAAGACAAGTGACATACCTCCCTGGACTACATGAAAAGAGACATGGAGGAGCTCTCAGATTATGTAGCCCAGGCGGGTATGCCCCTAGCCCTGTGCAGCCTCCTACCATCACCCAGAATGATACCATAGTACAAGCAGAAAATGATTGATTTCAACAATTGGCTAAGTTTCTGGTATCATTCTAAGGGGATCCAGTATCTGTTTGTCTGGGATGACGTGATTGACAGACCTTGATGCTTTGCCAGAGATTGCCTGCATCTGTCACCCCTGGGCTTCCAGATACTGGCCAAGGCTCTTGACACCCCATATAGCGCCTTTTTAGGTGGTGTTCTAAAGACCAAATAACCACTGTAACAGCTACAAACAAATGCAATCTGAGGGTCATGCTGATCAATGCTAGAAGCCTAAATCTCAAAATGCACTCACTCGAAGCACTCTTTAAAATGGAGAATATTGACATTTGTGCTGTAACAGAGACATGGTTCAAGGCAGCACCAAGTACCCTTGCACTACCAGGCTATAATTCATTCCACACCTATGGCCCCAGAACTTGGACCAAAGCTCCAAAGGTGGCGGTGTTTCAATATTTATAAAGAATGCGCACATCTCCAGACTGGTAGCTCAACATAACGCATCAGAGATACTTCAGGTGCAGCTAGCATTGGGTAAGACAGTGATTCAGGTTGTCGCCTACTACAGGTCCCCAACCATGACCAAGACTCACACTCCACATTCCTAAGCACCCTGGAGAATATTAGAATCCAACCTAACACTCTCTTACTAGATGACTTCAACTACCCCTCCATTGTCTGGGAAAACTACTCATGTAACAATACAATTGCCCAACATTTCCTGGAATTCATTAATTCCAATGCCCTGGACCAGCTCGTTGTTTCCCTCACTAGAGGTAGCAACATCCTTGACCTGGTCATTACTAACATGGGTGACCATTGCTCTACACTAATAGTCAACTCCTCCCTGGTTAGCTCTGACCACAAACTAATCACCTTAGAAATCCACATACCCCCCCCCCCCACAAAAATAACAACCATGAAAAACTTCAGCAAGGCTAACTTTTGGCTCCTAAAAACAGAGGTGGCTAACTTCACGGTACCCATGCAAATGGAGAATAGGTACATGACTGCTGAATCATACACCGATGCACTGTACAAATAACATCCACAAACGCATGGATCTCACTATACAAAACAGAACCAAGATGCTCTCCTCAAAAAAAAAAGGAAGACAATCTGGTGGTTCCCTGCCATAAACAAACTACAACAGAAGGTGGAAACTGATGCAGAATAAGGTGAAGTTCCAAGACTGGGAAAATCCCTTATCAGCCTCAACAAAAAGTTGAAATCCCTCATCAAATCCTCTAAAGCTAGCTATGAAAACAGAATTGCAGCAGACAGTAAAAACCACAAGGCCTTATATAGTTATGTAAAGAATCTCAATGGCAATACCCAGGTATTGCCAGATTTTCTGTCAGCTACTGCACAATGGTACCTCATATACTGAGCCAACAGATATTGCCAATATACTGGCTGAAAGATTCAATGCTAACTTTACCCCCCTCTCACTCCCACCAAAAGACCAATCACAATACCAGTAGATTGCAGGCACCCAGTATTACTGCTGCACAGGTTAAAAAAGCACTGTCCAAGGCCAAGAATACAGCTGCTATGATACCTGACAACCTGGCTGTGTTCTACATGAACTATAGAGTGAAGTGGCACCTCACCTGTGTGCCCTGTTCAATCACAGCCTCACATCAAGCTTTGTCCCTAATGAATGGCACACTGCTACAGTCACCCCTCTCCACAAAGGAGGAGCAACTACAGACCCTGGGAACTATTCCCCCATTAGCCTGACGAGTCTGATATGCAAAGTTATGGAATGCATCCTCATGGACCTAATAAACAAGGATATAGAGAATCTCCAAACTCTGGATCCCACACAGTTTGGTTTTGTGAAGGGTAGATCATGCCTGCTCAACCTGGTTGACTTCTTGGAGTCAGTCACCAGAACTGTGGATGAAGTCATGTTGGTTCATGCAGCCTACCTTGATCTGGCCAAGGCCTTGGATACCATTCCCACTCAAGAATCATAGAAAAACTCACTAAGCTAGGCATAAACTCCTATATCACTAGGTGGGTTGCAAACTGGCTCACAGATAGAACCCACAGTGTGAAAGTAGCTGACTCCAAATCAGACTACTGACGTATCACGAGTGGAGTCCCACAGGGTTCAGTCCTGGGTCATCTCCTGTTTGGTATCTACTTCTCTGATGTCCAGATCAACATAAATGGACTTTTGCTGGCAAATTTTGCAGATGATTGCAAGTTGGGAGCTATTATTATTATCTCCCCAAGTGATGTTGACATCCTATAGAAATGCCTCACTGAGACCAACGACTGGTGTCAGAACCATGGCCTTAAGCTCAATGCCATAAAATGTGTCATCATCCCCTTTGGGAAAAACCTGGTTCCCATGAATTACCACATTGATTGTAGTCCACTGAACACAGAAGGAGTTAAAAATTATCTGGGAACACAGGTTGACAGCAACCTCTCTTTTGACCACCACATTGCCACTGTGGTCAGAAAGTCCATTTATGTGGCACATCTCATTACTAAGGGTTTTGCATCAAGGAAGAAAGAGGTCATTGTCTCCCTCTACTCTTCCCTCATTAAGCCATTCATTGACTACAATGCCCCATTTGGCATGTACCTCACTAGACACCTGCAGCAACTGGAGAGGCTAAAAACAATTTTCACACAGAGGATCCTAGGCCTTGAACACTTGTCCTACATGGACAGACTCAAACAACTCCAACTATTCTCTGTCTCATATCGCCTACTTAGAGGTTATCTCGACTTGTCTTCCAAATCCATGTCTGACTCAGCTCTGTTAGAAATGCTACATCTAAAGAAATCCCAATCCCTCCACATGAGATGCTCCAGAGATCTCAACCGCATTACTACAATCAACAGAACAAGCTGGAGGGACAGGTTCATAACCCAGATATTGCCCATGCTATGGAATAGACTTTCAATACATGTCAAACAGAGCACCTCACTGGCCCTCTTCAAGAGAAATCTTGATGAGTGGATGGGAAATAGAAAACACATCCCAGGGATCACTCCAGTGGCTCTACACGACAGAGGCACTGGAAACTAAGGTCAGGTGGCACGATGCCAGGGTAATCCTATGGGCTAGGCTTGTAAAGGCTCCAGGGCCATTAGTCTAGTACACACCTATGAACCTATGAACCTATGACTCTGTTGTGGCATGTGTACTAAACCTCAGGACAAGGCTTAGGTAACTCCTCAGCTTGGCCTAGGAGTTCCTGGTAGGAGGCCAACAGCAAAAAAAGGTGTAATGACAGGAATGCTTGAGCCTGAGAGTATGTTGTGGGACAGCAGGTTATGGTGCCCATTCCTGTCAGACACAATAAGCTGCAGGCAGCTTTGGGGGGGGGCCTTCAAAGGGGTAAGGAAGGTCAATGATGCTGGCTACATAGTAAACTGCTAGCAGGAGATGGGGGCACAAATTGTACCATATAAACATGATGAAGCCTTATCATGATAGGGAGGCCCTGGTGCTGAGTATTTGCAATGGATACAAGGAGGAGTCTGAGAGGGATCTGGTGACTGATGTCCTCAGTGAGGCTCTGACTGAGACCTCAGTGGAAGGGATAGCAATATCCCAGTGGCCACCCCTACCCAGGTTTGAGAAATCTGAGCAGTGTTACAGGAATATTGGGGTATGTTCACTCAGAAACCTGGGTGCACCCACCTGGTGTTGCACCGTGTGGATACAGGACTCCAAAGACCTATCAAGCAGACCCCTTACGTGGTGCCTAAGAGAGGCAGACAAACTCTGAGGGATGAGATACAGAAAATGTTGGAACTGGGAGTAATCCAGGAATCCAGCAGTCCCTGGTCATCCCCAGTGGTGCTGGTACCAAGACAGGATGGCAGCACCAGGTTCTGTGTGGACTGCAGAAAACTAAATTGTCACACAGAGTAAGACATTTACCCCATGCCTAAGACAGAAAAAGCCTTAGAGCAGCTGGATGGGGCTAAGTAACTGATCACTATTGATCTGGCCAAGGGCTACTTGCAGGTGGCCTTGACTCCCAACTCTAGAGAGAGTTCAACCTTTGTGATTCCTTTTGGATTACATGAGTTCAAAAAGATGCCCTTTGGGATGACAAATGCCCAGCAACCTTTCAGAGGCTGATAGCTGCTCCCCTCACAGACCTGACAAGAAAAAACAGGCCAGAAAAGGTAGTGTGGATGCCAGCCTGTGAGCAAGCATTCCAAAAGCTTAAAAGGGCTTTGGGAGGACCCCCTGTGTTAGCTAGTCTAGATTACAGGGAATAATTTGTTGTGCAGGAGGATGCTTCAAACTATGGGGTAGGGGCTGTACTCAACCAGGTTTCCTCAGAGGGTTAATAGCACCTAGTTGTATATCTCAGCTGTAGACTCTAACCTAGGGAGGAATGTTATGCAGTAGTAGAAAAAGAATGTCTAACCATAGTATGGGCAATGCAGAAACTTCAGCCCTATCTGTATGGAAGGAAATTTGCTGAAGCCACAGACCATACCCCTTAACATGGTTATGATGAGCCAGAGAGCAAAATGCTAAGTTATTAAGATGGAGCCTAGATTTGCAGGCATATGCTATAACAGTGCATCACCATAGTGGGGTCAACAATACCAATGCAGATGGGCTCTCAAGACAGGGTATGGAATAATGTGTTCCCCGACTGATTCTTCTCAAGCCATGTTTCTCAAGGGTCACTTGAAAAACTAGCTTGAGTCTTCAAAGGGAGGGATAGATGTGATGATGTGAGGTATTGACAGTTATGCCAGGAGAAGGAAGGCCATGGATGTAACATATGCCAGCATACCTAGCTGCAGTTTTGTAAATAATTATACATCATTTGGATATCATGCTGATTTGTACATATGTTTGTGTTGAAAAATGTATTTGTAAAGCTGCTTGTGTTAAAAATGTACCAACAATGGGTCCTGCTGGACAGAAAATAAGTGCACCTGTATGTCAGACTGTATTGTAACTGTTAAAATGAATATATTGTAACAGAGGATACTGGAAGAGAAGAGGTTAATCTTAGTCCAGCTAATCTTAGTCCTAAACCAGGTAATCTCACTTTAGGCTATTTTTTACCGTTAGATAAAAAATAGCCTAAAGTGAGATTACCTGGTTTAGGCCATAAAGATTGTATCTTACAGTTCAGATTGCAGCCAGAGACAAAATATCTGTGAAAACCAAGTCTAGGAATTCTATTGTATTGTCCTTAAGGGTGAACTAATTGTGTGTGTATTATGACACATATGTCCTAGATTCTGCTTCATTTTCTATTAAAGGGGGTGGTGTGGGAACCAGAAGTCAGGTGACTAGATGCATGTGATGTCATTATGTAATCCATCACTGAAATGGTGTTTTAATACTAGATGAGATAGAAGTTTCAGGGCAGTCTGTTTGTGAAACCTGACAAGAAAGCAGACCACTCACTCACATCATTTTACCTTGCTCTAGTAATTGAACTAAGGAACAGCAATTCTTTAATCAGTTAGGAAAATATAGTGAGATCAGTAAAGTATTGTTTTTCTGCATCTGTATGAATCTTTCTATCAGTGTTATTTTAACATTTCCTGTGATTGAAACTCTAGTGTCTATTATAAATAGATATTTAGTATTTTCATATTATTTTATTATTTATTATTAAATATATTTAAACTTTTCATTGTGGCTGGTCGTTCAGAGAATATTTTAACCTTGGGAGTATTTTTATTTATTTAGTGGCATGGTGACTGCTCCTAAAAGCCTTGCTGCATTGGTCAAACACTACCATTTGAATTAGTATTAATGTTACTCAGCATAATTGTATACCCTGGTAAGACCATTAGAGTAGCTGTCTTTGGAATGTTATGGTGACAGTATCTACCTTATAGTTTGGGCAGAGGGGGCATAGCTGGAAAATCCCTGCTAGCCTTTCCCAGGTGTGTATGTTTGCGTTTGTGTGTGTAAAAATCAAATCTGAAAGAGTGTGTGTGAGCTACTTGGAGCAGGGACACAGAGCACTGGTTTCACAGAGAGGGTGGTGGAAGACTTGGCTTGGAACACTTGGATGAGGACTCACCTCTATGGCTGTGTCAGTCTGGAGTCTTATTTGGTGCCTAGGGAGAGAGAGAGATAGAGATGGAATCTGAGCCCCAGGACTGAGTATGTTCCCTGTGTGCTCTTAAGGGAAATTGTGCTTTGTGCAGACAGCTGCAGCTAGAAATACTGTGTACATCTGTCTTTATTCCAAGTGAATGTCCCTCACCAGTGTCTGTGCTAAGGATTGAGGTTCCTTGATTACTGGCTCAGGGCAGGGATGTCACACATATATCATGGACAGACGTAGGTTAAAAAATAAAAAAGACAACAGGGTACACAAGACCCAGGAAAATAATTGCCAAATCAGTGTATGCACACTAGTTACAGGAATGAAAAAAATGGCAGTGTAGAATCTTCGAGACACAGAAACATTCCTACAATTGGGTTATTCTAGGCTAAGGGGGACAAAGCCCCCCCCCCCCATTGTAGAAGGAAGTAGTAGTCCATACAAACTGATATGCCAGAAAAGAGCAATAAAGATGAGAGAGTGGAATACTGAGGATAAGAAAGAAATGATGTGTTATTACTATTATGCAAGAAGTCCAGAATTTCCAGATAGAAGATATTCAAAAACATTAAGAGAGAAAGAGGAAAGAAAAAATACTTACACAAGAAGAATTGTCAAACGCTTCAAATGCAGATTTGTGTTCATTAATACAACAGATCTATAAAAAACAGTATATAGACAAATAAACTTTGGGTCAATGGAAAAAGAAGTAACCAAGGAAGTGCAAAAAATATAAAGAACAAAACGTAGAGATTTTTGAAAGGCATAAAAAATAAACATAGACATGGGAAAGAAAGGCAGATCTGATATGCTGCAATATTTGTGCAAAGGAGAATGTCGAAGTAATCAGTTCAAAAATGTAGCTCCAAAGATATATAAAGAGAAATACAGGCAAAGCCATCCAGATATGGAAACTTTCACAGTACAAAAATTAGGATCACAAAGGGGGACATAAATCACAGGATTTAGTAAAGTAGAAGTTAAACAAATAGATCCTGAAGTAACTGAATACCTGCAAAGTAAAGGATTTAGGGTAGAAAGTTTAACACAGGTTATGTCACAGCATGATGGAACAATGAGTCCTCAAAGTAAGGGGAAACAGGAAGAGTGGGAGATATATGAAGAAAAAATGTGGACATGAGAAAGAAAAAGAAATGTTATATGGTGCAATATTTATACAAAAGATAAAGCACAATAAATCAATAGAAGAAATTGGCAACAAAAATATTTTCAGTAAAATACAGGCAAAGGCATCCAGATATGGAAAATTTCATAACACAAAAAATAAGAAAACAAAGGGGTAAAGTAGTAAAAAGGATTAGTAATTGGTGAGGTTAAAGAAATAGAAACTGAAGCTATGGATTACCCGCAAAATGAAGGATTTAGTGTAGAATATCCCACTGTAGTAATGTCACAGCATGAGGGAAAAAAATCAGTCCCCAAATTAAGAAGAAACAGGTAGAATAGGAACCATCTGATCACTTGCCATATGAAGATTCTCATGCACCCTTCAGTAGAAAATGAGTACAAAAGTTCAGTTGGAGTTGGAAGGAGCAAGAAACATTGGCAACCCTGATGCAGTCAATGTTGCAAACTGATAGACAAGTGAATTCCCATATGAAAGAGCAACAGATGATGCAGGATGCAGCCAAAGAGAATATGTCACAGGAATATGTTCAGGAACTTTCTGTAGAATGCCTGCAGCAAATGGAGAAAAAATAATGTGCCCACAGTTTAGATGAAAATGATCTAAGGCAAAAGCTGCTTGATGGATAGCATATTAAAAGCAGTGCAAGAAAGATTACAGAAAGTCATTAAGACCTAGTATGATAAAACAAATTAACAGAGTAATCCAGACTTTTAACATAAATTCATGTAACATAGCAGAAGTAAATAAGCTATTTTAATGTGTAGCTAAATTAATAACAGATAAAGTCTTACCACAAAAACATGGGGCAGTAAGGGAAAGGACGGGAAGAAATCAATGCCATTTTTGAAGTACTGAATAGAGAAAACAATAAGGCAGTTGAGACAAGAAGTTTCACTGTTAGAAGAGTACAGAAGAGGAAACAGATTAGCAAAAATACTTATAAAGATAGATGTAATAAAAGCACTATGCAGACTCAGGACAGACCAGGATCAATCATACACTATTGCAAATAGTAAACTAAAGATATCCTATATCAGCAGAAAAAAAAACTTAGAAGATATGCTGATAAATATAAAAGAAAAGTATAAAATGAGCAAATTTGTGATGATTCCAAACATTTTATAGATAACTGGGAAACAAGCCAAAAGGAATAGAAATACCATCAAAAAAGAAGAAATAAATACATTTTGGAGAAATGTCTATGAAGACTCTGTGGAACATAACAATGATGCTGAATGGATAGAAGAAATAAAATAAATAGTAAGAAGTTCAAATGTACAGGATATAAAATGGAATGAAGTAATGGCCAGAGAAACAAAAAAAAAATTAAGAAAAGCTCCTAACTGGAAAACCCCAAGCCCAAATGCAGTACCTAACTTCTGGATAAAAGTATTAACATCTGTAAAAAAAGATTTAACTCTAAATAAGAACTATTTATGTGCACATCCCAAATAGAAAACCAACCTGGTTAACAGAAAATATGATACTAATCCTTCAGAGTGAACCTGCAAGCTATCCTAAAAACTATAGACCAATAACATGACTTCCGATGATGTATAAAGTATATGCTAAAATTGATGCCAACAGAGTTTATAGTCTTATAGAAGAAAACTCAATCATGACAATAGAGCAAAAGGGTAAAACAAGAAGGTCATATAGAAAAAAGGATCATTTGTTTTTAAATGAAGTCATAATGGAAAATTGTAAAAAGGGAAAGAATCTAAGTATGGCCTGGATAGATAACAAAAAAAATTGACAGCATCCCACAGTCATGGATAAAGGAGTGCTTACAAATGTATAAGATACATCCTACATTGATCAATTAAATTACAGTGATAATGAAACAGTGGCAAAGCACTCTGCAGCTAAGCCATGATAAAGGACAAATTATTATCCCAGGGATAAAAATTCAAAGGGGAATATTCCAGGGTGACTCTTTATCACAACTGCTTTTTATCTTGCTCATAACCCATTAAGCTGTCTACTTAACAGATTAGGTCATGGTTACAATTTGCTCCCAGAAAACAACAAAGTGTAAAGAGTTTTTATCTTCCTTTTGTGGATGATTTAAAACTGTATAGTTCATCAGATGAGAAACAGAAAGAGCAATGGCAAGTGATCAAAGCTTTGCAGATGATATAAGAATGTCATCTGGTCTTGATAAATTTGCAAAAGCAACATTTAAAGCAAGAAAGCTGCAGCACCAAGAAAATACAGGAATGTGATATAAAGGAACTTAAGCAGGAGGGAGTGCATAAATAACCAGTAGATGATGAAATATTTAGAATAAAACATGAGCAAATGCAAACAAAACTCACTAAAGAATATTTTAGAAGACTAAAATTAATACTGAAAACAGCCCTGACATCTAGGAACAAAGTTCAAGCTGTAAATCAATTTGCTCTTCCTGTTCTAACTTACAGTTTTGGGTGATTGACTGGCCCCAAAAGGTACTGGATCAGTTAGACAGGAAAACAAGAAAAATCTTTCACACTTATCAAATGGTGTACAGGATCATATATTCCTTGTTCTGAAGGAGGCACGTGTCTCCTCAAAATTGATTTGCATGTATTCATCTGCAATCATAGAACTTCACACATATCTGCTGACCTTACAAGATCCAAACATAGTGAAAGTTTTAAAACATGAGGAGAAGAAGCCTAAGATGACTTCCCTGCTTAGTTTAGCAGAAGCATATCAGTGTCAAGCAGGAATGGAAATCAAACCAGAAGTAAACAAAAATCAGGAAGTAATTGAAAGTGCTAAAAAACAAAAGAAAGAATATAAGGAGACGATCAGATGAAAAGGCAAGAAATGTGGAAAAGGCATATACATAGTTGCAAGTACAGAAAACTCCTGGAACAACCTGTTGATCAGTATCTGATGCAGGAATGTTTAAGGAAAGGTGAATTTAAACCAAAGGATGAAAGGTTAATATTAGTGGTCCAGGACAGTGGACTACATACACATTGCTTTACAACATTCATTGAACATGTGGGAGAAACAGACAAATGCCAGTTTTGTAAAACATAACTGAAAACAGTCACACATCTTGTGGCTGGGCATGATACACTAATGGCAGAGGGCCTATTTACTGAAAGGCATAATCATGGGGCAAGACTGTTGCATTGGGGATTGTGCAAACTTTACAATATTGAAGTAGCTGAGAAGCATTGGAAACATGAGCCAAAAAGCATTATAAAAAATTATAAAGGTTATACTACATGGGATGAGCCATTAACAGCAGTTCAAAAAATAGATGTGAGAAAGGCAGATGTAGTACTATATGAAAAGAAGACAAAAGTGGCATTGATCATTGACTACAGTGTCTTACACACAGAGAGACACAAAGTCATAAAATACCAGGATTTGCTGGAAGAAATGAGGGCAATGTGGAAGAAAGATACCCTGACAATTCCAATAGTAGTAGGAGCAATGGGTCTCACAAAAAATAATTTGCAGTTGTATTCAGATATCCTACTAATACATGTAACTCTGTATGATTTACAGGAGTCAGTTCTGGGCACATTGTGGGTGCTGCAAAGGGCCCTATTGATTAACATCAAAGACTGAAACAATACTAATTTCATAAACTTTAAACTTACTTTGACTTATGAATGGGGTCCATTCACGTCATGGTACTAAAACCCATGCTTGTGTGAACACATTTTAGTCAGCAGTTTGGCATGTGCACCAATATTAAATGTATGCAATATCTCACTATTTAATTTTGAGGTCAAAGTCATTTTTCTTATGTGGTCTTTCCAGTCTAAGTACCTGTCCCATATGTTGGATTATTCTTTTAATTAGATTTTAATTAGATTGCACCTCAGAGCTCAATAATGGTATCTGTTTTAGGATGTCTTGGAGCAGAAGCACCTACGTGACAAGCTTGAGGATACAAAATTGTAAGTGACAGTATCTGGGAGCAGATTAAGCTGATTGAATACAACTGCAACAAGGCAAAATTAAATTGCTATCTGTGGCAAGATTGCTAGATGTGCATACTGCATGGTGGTACTGCTCAGGGATTAGCCATTAAAGTCATATATATATATATATATATATATATATATATATATATATATATATACCCATATATAAATATGACATCATTATAATCTAAATTCATAAGTATACTACCACATTTGGTTTATTTCCAGTCAATCAAAGACTCATATTAGTTAAAATGGCAAATGGATATTGTATAAGTAGGAAAGGAAGCTTGGAGGTAATACTCATCACAGTAAGGTTATAGGAATTAGTGGTGTACTAAATTCCAAGTCAAATGCCATAAATTTCCTACAAAGACATTCAACTTTAGTTTTGAATCCCCATCAGGTAAAGATGCTACTATACTAGGCTTTCAGAGCAGCTACTATTATGTCATATCCTCATGAAGAAATACAAAAGCACAATCAAAAACAGTAGTTCCATGGGACCAAATAATGTCCTACAAAGTTTTACTAGTGCTCTAAAATATTCTCTTCTATTTCAGCGTCTGTTCATAGACTAAGACAAAGGTCTAAAGTGATTCCTATCTACAGCAGATAATCTGCTGCTTCCTTTGGGACATATTAGACCATTAGTGTCATCAGTAAAATGTGCGAGGTAGAAGAGGATTATTTTACTTGTTCAGGAAGACATGGGTGGCCTTCTGCTTCCAGATAATAACTATCCTGTCATTATGAGATAATATGTTATTGGGTCAGATGGTATCATGGAATATTAATAAATTTGCATAAAGAAGTCAAAGAACTCAGATGATGAAAAAAGTGATGATATTTGGGCCTTACCAATATGGGGAAGCTTTGCTGCCCACCGATTGTTTTTTTTTACATAACTGTTATTGATTTTTATAAATGCAAATTTAACAAAAAACTATTAAACAATATAAAATGAACATAACTATATACAGTGTCCATAACAGATATGCTTTTGTTCATATGTTCACATTTTATCTAGCAGGTTTTTAAGTTTTAACCAGGCCAGTTGTTTATGTGTCACTCTTGAGGTTCTTGAGGTTATAGTTAACAATTCTCTATTACATACAAATTTGGCCAGTGAGATAAATTCCACAAATGATAGAATTTTTTTTACTTTTCCAATTTGAGGTAATGATTTTTCTTGCCATTGCAAGGAGGGACCAGAGAAAGTGCACTTGTGTTCCTGGAATATCGATGACATCAGTGCATTAAATAATAACAGTGAGTCAGTCACTTCACATTTATCTGACCGCAATGATTTTATAAAATATTTAAATTCCAACCAGAATGGAATTACAGTTTTACACTCTAAAAACATATGTGCCCAATCTTCACATACTGTTTCTTCACATTTCCAATATTCAGATATTTCACTTCCTGATATCAATGTTATTTTATGAGGAGTAAAAAAGCTTTTGTGAATGAACTTCCATGTATAGAATTTTTCAAAAGGGAGATGATGTAGTGTTACTAACTGTCTTAAGTATTAATGTTTTCTCATTTTCTGAAAAACTAAATTTATTAACCTTTTCTGTGTAATTCCATAAGGATTCATCTGGGATTTGTAAGTCAGCATGTAGTGTTCTGTATACTCTTGACAATGAAAACCCATATTATTACACAATGTACTAATTTCACAAAAAAAAGAGATAACATTTTGGTCTAGGTGTGAATTTTACTATTTGACATACTTTTAATTAATTTACTATATACTCTCTGAATATTTGTATGTTTAGCCAATTGTTTTGGTTTATGTTGTATCTTGCTATAAGGGAAGTGGCCTCATATATATAGTTGGTATCAAGGAATTGATGCCAAAATGCTAACCCATTTCTTTTCATTTCTTCTATGTTTTTCATGTTAAAAGAGTCCAAACATTTGTTTGTAAATGCTATAGGAAATATTAAAAATATAAAGTTTCTCATCTTATAATCTTTGTACATTATTTGTTTAAAATTCTTTACTATGTAGTTAATAATGGGAGAGAAATTTTCTTTTTTATTTATATTATAACAAATTTTTTTTATGATTAGATTTTTTTTATGTTTCTGTGAATATGTCATTTATTGTTTCCCCACTTTTAAAGACTAAAATTGTTTTATGTAAGTTTTTCCAATTAGATGTATACTTATGATTTAGCCATTGACTTTTGATGTAGAGGATGGTTGATTCTGCATATAGTTCTAAGTGCGGAAAAGCTATTCCACCCTCGTCCCAATTTCTGTAATGCCATGTGTGACTAATTTTTGGCTTTTGTGGAAACCATAGAAATTCAACTAATAGGGAGTTAAGTTGCTTCATTAATTTTTTGGAAGGAGATGCTATTATAGTTTGAAAAACATACAAGATTTTAGCTAATATAATAATTTTAACTAAGGCAAACCTTTCTTCCATGATATTGAACATTTTATTCCATTTATTCAGGTGTTCTTTGACAGGTTTATTAGACTTGTATAATTTATTTACATAGTATCTTTGCAGTTTGGTTTTATATATTCCCCCAAATACAACAACAAAAAACAAATAAATAAATGTAGTATTCACCCAGTTAACATTTTCATATTTTTCCAGCAAAATAATTTCAGTTTTGTAATGATTCAAATTTAAGCCTGAAATCTTTTCAAAATTATGCAATGATTTTGTAATGTGTTCTTTTGAAGAATCTATATTTCCAATTGTTAGTAAGATATCATCAGCAAAAAGCTGTATTTTGAAACCATAGTTTGAGTTAATTGAAAAGCTACTTATATTGTCATTAGTTCCTATATAATTAGCTAATGGGTCTACTGATTAATAAAGGTGACAATGGACAGCCTTGCTTTGTGCATTTTAGCATTTTAAGAGGTCCTGATAGAAAAGCACAAATTTTGATATGTGATATGGAAGTAGTATATAATTTATTTAACAGCTTTATAAAATCAGGGGGAAATTGTACATTTCTAATACTTTAAATACATATGACCAATTTATAGAATCAAAAGCTTTATCTAGATCCAAGCTGATAATTGATAATTCCATTTTTTTAATTTGCATATTCTAATAAAGTTAGAAGTTTAATGACATTTTCTTGGACTTTTCTGTGTAAAATAAACCCTGTTTGATCATCTGCTATTAATTATGGCATAAAGTGGTTTAATCTGTTAGCTAAAATTGACGTAAGTATTTTATAGTCCGCATTCAGAAGTGAGCTAGGGTGATAAGAAGTCACTAGTTTAGGATCTTTGTCATGCTTTAGGATTGGTGATATCATGGCATATTTCCATGAAGGAAAACATTGTCATTCTCTCTAAATTTTTCAAAGGCTCATCTTCTATCATCTGGAAGTAGTTTGTATATTTCTCCTATTAATCCATCAAGAACTGGAGTCTTAGGTTTAGTCTTGGAGTTATCTATGATTTCTTTAATATGATTGATGTTTGTTAAACTTTTTGATTTAACTGCTAATCTGTGCATGTTTTTAGGGTTAGTTGAATAAGTTTGCAACTTTATTCTCTCCAAGTTTATTGCTACTTTGTGATTCAAAATTTCTGTGTATGTTAGATTTAATTGTTTTAGTTCTGAAATTATAGTTAGGTCTTTAGTATCTAAGTTCTTTTTCAATGTATCGATGTTTGATTGTATTTTATTAGCTCCTTATCCCATTCCTTCCTTATGTTTAAATAACAACTTTTAATTTTACCAAATAGATATGATTTTAATGTATCCCAAAGAATAATTTTAGAAGTCTTGTTATTATCATTAACATCCAGAAATTATTTTATTTCTTTTAACAGCCATTCTTTGAAATCATTTAGTTTAGTAGTATATGCAGGTAGTGTCTGCCAAAAAATCAAATCTCTTGCTGTTACATTCACTTTAAAGAAAACAGCAATGTGGTCTGATAGCGGACACGAGCTGATTAAAACTTCTTGTATTTTAGATATCAGACTATCAGTAACAAATATCTTATCTATAGTTTTTTGCGTACCAAACCTATATGAATAATGTGTGTATTTGAGGGACTCTGATTCTTTTACATCATAAATGTCTCTCATATTTGAAATGCTTATAAAATTATTTAGCTTTTTGGCTGAAGCAGATGTTCTAAAAATATAATTTTTGGTACTGTCATTTTTAGAAAGGATGCAATTAAACTCTCCTGCACATACAATTTCTCTTTTAGCTTTAACTGAGACTAATTCTAAATATGTATGTGCTGTTTCAGCTCTGATACCAGGTATCCAATATATGTTAACTAAAGTGATGTATTTTCTATTTATCTCCAGTGTTACCATACTGAACATACCATTTTTGTCCGAATATGAATCAATAATATTTGGTACAGGCATAGACTTTTTCCACAAGATCATAGTGACCCTTCTCTTGGTCTGGTAGTGAGATTCTACAAGTATTGAGTATCCATCTTTTCCTATTATACGAGTTTCTGGTATAAAAGCAATATCCACTTTGTTTGTTTTTAAGTAGTTACTTAAACTTCCTCTCTTTATATTGTTATTAAGGTATTAAGTGAAACACATTTATATGAAGACATATTTATAGACATATTTTTGTATTATGAATTCTGTGATGGACAATAATTTAACTTTAAACATAATGTATATTCAAAACTATAGACAACTCCAAACATGGAATATAATATTCCTGGTTTGATGAACAAGTCATCAATTCGACCTTCTTCCATCTTACAATCATTACCCTACATCAGCCTAATGCTTCTGCCTTGGTTTGACCAATAGTACAATATATAACAAAAAATAACATCTCTCCTAATATGTATAAGACAACTAGTCTATCAGTTTTAATATCATTAAATTAACTATTAGTTATCTCTGATAGACAACCATGAGTAGAAAGTGTAGTAGCTATCAACAATATCATAAAGCCACTCTATTTCAAATTCTGAAGATTTTAAATCTCTAGGTAGTATGACATTTACTACTTATTATTACTAATGGAATGAACAAAACCTTGTGTTTATTTTATGCTGGTTATTCTAGATGATTATGTAACATTTTTATATCAAACCAACTAAATTTGTTATTTCAACTAATAGAATATTCTCATAATAGAATGTAGTAAGCATAATTACCTCCTTGTTTAACAAAGCTAGTGTTTAGTACACATTCCAAGTGACTATTGTGAAGGTTATATGTTTGTCAAAACTTTTTAAGTCAACATTGTTAAGCATATTATCAGAGGAAAGCATTAGTAAGGGTTCAACAAAAAACACTTCTAATAGTGTTGATCCTTTTCATATCATACCATTCATTTGCATGAGGCTTATTTCAAATTTCCTCCATCATGTCTCATCATTTTATATATACCACATATATACCAAAAAGTTTGCATTGCATATTATTTATATGCGTTAAGCTATTGTGTGACTCCTGCTCCTTTTCATTCCTCTTCCCTTCCCCCAAGAGAAAGAGGAAAAAAAAAGGCAAATGTTTAAGTTCTATAATCTAAATTTGCATATTACCGCATATCCATTAGGTTTGTATATGTTTAATTGAGTGCAGTGAGATCATATTCTGATTTCAGGCACTCCTACTGTGTACAAAGAGAGCATCTGGGAAAGAGAACAAAAAAAACAATTTAAGCTTGTTTCCTGCCTTTCCTGTTAAGTGGTCTAGACTGTTTGTAGGCTTCTGAGCCCCCAAGCCCTTCTGTCTTGGAGGGAAGCCTTCTAGCTTAGTTTTGTTTCTTATAACTAGCCAGTTTTCTAGTTTCAGCACTCATATCTTTTTCTTTGAACTCAGCACTTGTTCAGAACTCATTGTAAGGACTACATAAGCTGCAAATTACTACAGCACTCAACTTTCCTCACTTGTCTAGTGGAAAGCAATTTTTAGTACTTAATAAATAAGCACTTATCCAGGCATGTCTAAGGGTCAGCTCCCAGTGTTTTCTCCTGTTTACCTGATGAATCTGGGCATCTTGGGGCAATGCAGCAATTGCCTCATGTACACAGACAACCCCCTCCTCCTACCACCCAACACTACAACCTGTGAGAGATGCACTTATATAACCAAACTGGAAGCAAAGCTCTCTTCACCCAAGACTGGACTAGACAGTCAAGAGGAGAAGGTAAACACTTGCACCATACCACACTCATCACATAGTCCCTCAAAACCTACACCACCAAACCACACATATAGAAACACAAAACACACACCTAAATTCACGGAGGCTCTCAATAAAAACCTGCCCAAGCATCAGGGACATCCAAAGCATAAACTCAAGCAAACTCCACCCCCCCCAATACAACCCAAATAACACATAGCCCACAAAATCAGTGTGCCACTCAACCACAGCCCATAAGGCATAACAATGTACCCAACACTCTAGTCATAGGTGACTCTAAAGTCAGGCACACTGATGTTCCACTCACTAGACTAAACAAGGAGAAAGTTACTGTCAGCTGTCTGTCAGGTGCCAGGATCCACCACATAACGCATGTACTCAGGTCACTCCACAATAAGTACAAATATGACACTGTCATTGTCCATGTTGGTGTGAATGACCTGAGATGTACCTCCCTGGACTACATGAAAATAGACATGGAGGAGCTCTTCGATCTTGTATCCCAGGCAGGTATGACCCTAACCCTGAGTAGCATCCAGCCATCACCCAGAATGATACCACAGTACAAGGACAAAAATGATTGACTTCAACAATTGGCTAAGCTTCTGGTGTCATTCTAAGGGGATCCAGTATTTGTCTGCCTGGGACGACATGATCGACAGTCCACGATGCTTTGCCAGAGATGGCCTGCATCTGTCGCCCTTAGGATTCCGGATACTGGCTAAGGCTCTTGCCACCTCTATAGTGCCTTTTTTAGGCAAGGTTCAAATGACAAATTCACCACCGTAACAGGTACAAGCAAGCAAAATCTGAGGGTAATGCTACTCAATGCTAGAAGTCTAAACCTCAAAATGCACTCACTCGAGGCACTCCTTAAAATGGAGAACATTGACATCTGTGCAGTGACAGAGACCTGGTTCAAAGCTCCAGAGAGCACCCCTGCATTACCAGGCTTCAATTCATACCACACCTTTTGGCCACCTAACCCAGAAAGAAGCACTAAAGGTGGAGGCATGTCCATATTCATTAAGGATAGCCACACCTCCAGGATTGTTGCACAGCATAATGCATCCGAGATTATCCAAGTGCAACTAACTCTGGGCAAGACCACAATCCAAATTATAGCTTGCTAGAGACACCCCACCATGCCCCAGGATTCACACTTCTCATTTCTTGATACACTGGAAAGTATTAGGGTACAACCCGACACCCTAATAATGGGTGATTTCAACTACCCCACCATTAACTGGGAAAACTACTCATGTACCAACTCTTTTGCTCAACATTTTCTAGAATTCATAAATTCCAATGCCTTGGATCAACTCATTCATACCCCCACCAGGGGCAGCAATATCCTAGACCTGGTCATTACCAACATGGAAAACTAGTGTTCCACACCAGAGGTCAATTCCTCGTTGGTCAGATCCGACCACAAGCTAATCAGCCTAGATATCCACATCCCACCCCCAGCCCCAATCAGGGAAACCATCATAAAAAACTTCTCCAAAGCCAACTTCACACTTCTTAAGACAGAAGTGGCAAACTTCATGACACCCATGCAGACAGACAATAGAGGTATGACTGCCGAATCCTACACAAATGCACTTTATAAGAACTTACATGAGTGCATGGATCATGCTATCCCTAATAGAACCAAGATGTTATCCTCCAAAAAAGGTAGCCAATCTGGTGGTCCTCTGCCATAACCAAACTCTACAACAGAAGAAAGAATCTGTTGCAAAAAAGAGCAAAATTCCATGACTGGAGGAACTCCCTGGTCAACCTCAGTAAGAAGCTGAGATCCCTCATATAAACCTCCAAAGCTAGTTATGAAAACAAAATTGCCACTGACTCTAAAGACAACCACAAAGCATTCTATAGCTATGTCAAGAATCTAAATGGGAACACTCAGATCTGCTCTGAGTTACAGCACAATGGCACTAACTATACAGAACCAACTGATATTGCCAACTTCCTAGCAGATAGGTTCAGTGCTAACTTTACCCCCCCTCTCACCCCCTAGAGGGCCCATCTCTATACTGGAAGAATGCAAAGTTCCTATAATCACGGCTGCACAGGTAAAAAACACACTCTCCAAAGCCAAGAACACAGCATCCATGGGACCTGACAATATCCCAGGCTGCGTTCTACTTGAACTACAGAATGAACTGGCACCCTACCTAAGTACCATGTTCAGTCATTGCCTCAACTCAGGCTTTGTACCCACTGAATGGCGCACAGTGATGGTTATCCCACTCCACAAAGGGGGAGCCACAACGGACCCCCGGGAACTACCGCCCCATTAGCCTGATGAGCCTGGTCTGCAAGGCCATGGAACGTATCATCGTGGAACTCATAAACAAAGACATTGGTAATCTCCAAACTCTGGACCCTACCCAGTTTGGATTTGTAAAAGGCAGATCATGTCTCCTAAACCTGATTGCCTTCTTTGAAGCAGTCACCAAAGCCATAGATGAGGGTAAAATGGTTCACACAGCTTATCTAGATCTCGCCAAGGCTTTCGACACCATCCCCTCACTCTGGAATTATAGATAAGCTCAATAAACTAGGTTTAAATCCCTATGTCACAAGATGGGTTGCCAATTGGCTCACGGACAGAACCCACACTGTGAAAGTAGCGGATTCCAAATCCGACATCAGACCAGTGACAATTGGAGTACCACAGGGTTCAGTCCTGGGTCATGTCCTGTTTGGTATCTACTTCTTTGAAGTGCAGGCCAACACAGAAGGTCTTTGGCTAACAAAGTTTGCAGATGACTGCAAACTAGGAGCCATAATTGAAACTCCTAATGATGTGGACAAACTACAAAAGGGCCTCACTGAGACAGATAACTGGTGTCAAAGCCATGGCCTGAAGCTCAATGCCAAAAAGTGTATTGTCATCCCCTTTGGTAAAAACTCTGTACCCATGAACTACCACATAGCTGGTAGTCTACTTAATGCCGAAAATGTGATAAGAGACCTTGGGACACAGGTGGACAGTAGTCTCTCCTTTGATAATCACATCGCCACAGTGGTCATGCAATCCTTCTACGTGGCTCATCTCATCACAAAAGGATTCTCATCCAGAAAAAAAGAGGTCATTGTTCCCCTCTACTCATCACTCATTAGACCCATTATAGAGTACAATGCCCCTTTTGGTATGTACCTCACAAGACATCTACAACAACTGGAAAGACCACAGAAATACCTCACAAAGAGGATTACTGGCCTCAAACAGATGCTCTATGCAGACCGTCTAAAAAAACTACAGCTTTACTCCATCGCATATCACCTACTCAGGGGCGATCTCTGCCTAACCTACAAAGCTATGTCAAACCCAGAGCTGTTGGACATGCTCCACTTAAAGAAATCCCAATCCCTCTGAGCTACACGCTCTCGGGACCTAAACCTTGTCACCACAATAAACAGAACATGCTGGAGGGATAGATTCCTGTCCCAGAGACTTCTCATACTCTGGAACAGACTACCTAGCTATGTCAAACAGAGCTCCTCATTAGCACTCCTCAAGAAAAATCTTGATGATTGGATGGGAAATGGGAAATTCATCCCGGGGATCACTTCTGTGGATCTGCTCGACAGGGGCACAGGAAAATACATTTCTTGGGTGGCGAAAGCCAGGGTACATTTTTTGACTAGGCCTGTATGGGCCCTAGATCCGACAGCCTAGTACCTACCTATGAACCTATGAACATTACTTACATACATTTCTAAGCATATAGGTGCATGCTTATGCTTCTTGTAAATGACAGTATATACCTGTAAACCTTATACACAGCAATCAGTCTATTTACTGCCAATATCTTAATTCCAAGCTGCCATAACAGATTAACCATTGTAAACTTGTACTCTACTATATGTATCTATTTAATTATCTGATCCTGTATTTTCCATGTTGGATGACCTTTTTTATATTTCTAGTCAAAGTAGAATCACATTTTCTTTTCCAAATCATTATCTGCTCATTTTCTTAGGGGTTTACAATTCTGAGGTCTGAATTTGTTCCTACAGTTTTGCATATTACCACATATCTATTAAATGTGTTTATATTTGGCTAGAACATTACTTACATACATTTCCAACTGAATAAATGTACTGTACTTTTAATAAATAACAGTATGTGTTTGTAAACCCTATATACAGCAATCTATCTATTTGCTGTCAATAACTTAACTTCAGTTTACCATAACAGTTTTACCATTGTAAATGTATATGCTGCTGTATGCTTCTATTTAATTATCCAATCCTGTTATTTTTGTATTCAGGATGACCTTTATTATACTTCTAATTAAACTAATGTCACATATCTTTTTTCGTACCTTTAATTGCTGTTTTTTAGGGGTTTACATTTCTGATGTTTGGTTTTGTCCGTACTGCTTTCTGTTGAAGCGCGACTGCAAGGTTCCTCCATCTTTTCTGTCGCGTAGTATCATAGAGTTGTGACGAGGGTTCAGAGGTCACGCTGCCAGTTCCATCATGCTATGCTTCAACAAACAGCTGCTGTATGCAGAGAAACATCAGTGCTGCACTCAAGACTCTAGCAAAGTGAAGCTTTTGAAAGTTCTAGTGGCAAGCAGAGTCTCGAGGGCAGCACTAGCCAAGTTTTTATACATGAAGGAAAAAAGAATGACTGAATACATGCAACCATCATGATGATGGCAAAAAAAAACTGTCATGTTAGATGCAGCAATTATATGCATTCTAATAGCATCAAATGTGCCTATAGAGACACCGTGAAGCTACCATGCTTTTTAAATATAATAAATCAACTATAAACATGAACATTAATTTCTTTATATTTCTGTTCTCAGCATTCAGTATAACAAAATCAAATCTGTCTATTTGTTGACAACTACATCTTCACTGCCCCCCCCTCCCCATTCTCATCCCAAGGTGCACAAAGCTATTGTTTAGGGAATACAAAGTATTGCCTTCCCCATTCAACTATTGTGTAACACATATAACTGTCTTATTGTTTTCAACATTAAATTTTACATGCCCACATATAAAATCATAAGGGAAGCTTGCTCCCAGATTGTTATATACCATATTTCGTCTTAGGTTTGTAATCTAGTTAAAGGTACTATGAATATGTATAAATAAACTTTCATCATTACTTCATTGCTGTAAAATTATCTATGCTTCTAACCAAGTGTTGGGAAGCTAGATGCAGTTTAAATCACCCTGTTCATATGAATTTCAAATTTTATATTTACCAGTGAGAGAGAAAAACACACACACACACACACATATATATATATATATATATATATATATATATATATATATATATTGTTTCTTCAATAATCAAAATGGTTTCTTTTACTTATGTATATATTACTATTGAATTGTAATTATATAATTCTGCGGAGCTTTTCTCCCTGGGCCTCCACTGAAAATGGGCTCTTCTTGGCCCAGTAGACTTTCCCGGTCAACAAATGCAATAAATAAATAAATAAATTATATATATATATATATATATATATATATATATATATATATATATATATAATGAGAAGACTCTTTCATTTACATTAAGGTTTGTTTGTTTGTCTCATAACACATAGATAGATTATGTCTGCTGGATAGTGTTACAGATGAAAATTATTTAATTTATTTGCCTTTTAGTTTTTTATTAGTTTTATCAATTGTGGATAATTTGCCATTAATAGCTTGTCTTTTGAGACTTGGGAATGAATGTCCACATCTTCTGTTTTGTCCAACAGTTTAATTTTCTTCACAAATTCTGTTGCTTCTTCAAGGTTGTTAAATACTTTTTGACCATCTGAGAGAGTAATCTTGATTCTTGCTGGAAATAAAATCTGAGCTTTTATATCAGCTTTTTTCAAGTTTTTGATAAAAGGAACACATTCTTTTCTTTTTGTTATTGCAGTGGAAGTGTAGTCGTTATCAAATCTTATATTTTTCCATTGACTTGTATTGGATTTCCTGACCAGGCTGTTCTCAATACTAAGTCTTTGTCCTGTGTTGATAAAACATTTACAATAATAGACCTTACTGGAGCTGGAGTCTTGGAGAGAGATGAATTAGAAAAAGACCTATGAGCCCTCTCAATCCCAAATGAGAAGGATTCAGGAAGATTTGATATCTTAGGCAGCCATTCATTTAAGAACAGGATCATGTTGTTTCCTTCCATCTTTTCTGGAACTCCATATATTCTAATATTGTTCCTTCTTGATGTGGACTCCAGGTCTTCCACTTTCTCTAATAGTTGTTTTGTTTTAGAAGGAATTCTGTCTGAGTATCATTTTCCATCTTTCTCCCATCAATTTCATTTACAGATTCTTCTATGGCTGCTAGCTGATCAGAGTGATTAGCAATATTTCTTTTAGGTCTTCTATTTGTTTCTTACTTTCCTTTTTCATGTTCTCCATGATTTTTCCTAAGTTATCCATTTTCACAGAGAGGTGCTGTACACTGGAAATTATTGTGTAAAGTTCTTTTTTCATGGAACTGTCCTGAGGAGAGGCTCTTTTGTGACTCATGGCTATATTCAGTTGTACTAATCAGTAGAACTTCTGACAGGAATTTTCTTGATAAAGGTCTCTGAAAACTTGAGTTTCTTCTTAATAGATAATCCACGATGTCAAGAAATATAACTTGTGACAAAAATCTTCAAAGTTTTTAAAGATAAAAAACAAAAATCCTGTCAGAAACAGTCTTCATAGGCAGAGCATCAGAAAAGTGCTGCTGTCACCTTGCCATCTTGGCCACGTCCCCCCCAGCCCACCAATTGTAACTTTGTCTACTGTCAAATCACACCATAAATCATAACTCTCAACCCCTTATCATAAGAAATCAGGACATAGCCTAAAATAATGGAGGAACCAGGGCATAAAAATAGGGAGATATTTTAAATATTACTCTTAAAAATTTAAGAAGTTGCGACTGTAACAGATTCTTGCAGTAACCTGCATTTTCTGGAGGATATGAAGTCCGAAACTCAAATATATATCATGAATTAGCGACTTAAATCCTCAGTGATTTGTCAGAAAACCACACATTTTTATGTGGAACAGACCAAAATATGAGTCAAAGACATGGACATTTTTCAAAAATCTGGACAGTTCAGAGTTATGCCACAAATCATTCATATTCTCCATAACAGTGAAGCCTGAAACAACTTTGCATACATCACTATTCAGAAATTGTGCAAAGGCTTATACACTAAAACTGAATAATGATATGTATACACACACACACAAACACACACATATACATACACTATCTATGTCAGATACTCACTATCTGATCCATATCAGATTATCAAAGTTCTGAAACTTCAAAATTCATATGGCCGAGATGGGTTACTATTGAAATGTTGATGTGCAATTGCACGACTATGAAGTATTCGAACAACAGATGTTCGAATACTTCATATGTGTGCAGGTTGCATGAGTGAAAGTCATATTTGCGAATGGACTGTGCATTCGCAAATAATACTTTCAGTCATGTAAAGGGATTGCGGTACAGTGCAGTTAGGGAAATTCATCCCTTTCCTCACTGTAGTGTGATCTCAGAGTTGGAATATTAAGTTGGGGGGGCACAGCCCCCTACAGGGGGGTGGAGGGGGGTTTGCCCCCCCTGCAGAAATGGGATGCTAGGTGTAGGGATTAGGAAGTTACATCAAGGGTGGATTGTGGTTAACGCCATAAAATGTCGTTGTCGACATTTTCGGCATTAACTGCTGTTTTTTGACAATAGGGCCATTCAGGTAGTTGTATTTTTGGTACAACACATCAGTTATTAATACCGTTTTTCTTTTCATTTTCGAGATATTGATAGTAACCCAACCGAGACCATATGATTGAAGTTTTGGAACTTTGAACATTAAATAAAAATAAGAAAAACAAAAAAAATCTATTTTTAATGTTTTTGTAGAGGGGCAAGCCCTCCCCCTGCACTGCTCACCCCCCTGCTAATTAAATATACCAACTCTGAGATTGTACTACATTGGAGAAAGGGTAAATTTCTTGGTCTGTGCTGTACAGTGATCTCAATGCAAAACATTCAGTGTTTCAAAATTTTGATCACATGTTCCTAGCCATATGATTTTCAAAGTTTTGAAACTCTGATAATCTCATAGGGACCCATATATATAGAGTCCCTATTAATTTGACGAAGCTTTAGCTTGTCGAACTACAAAAGATTGACAGCTAAAGATCGAAAGAGCCAAACCATGAATGGCCAGCTAAGCAAAGTTTTTCTCAGGGAAAGAATTTGCTTGGCCATTAAGGGGAATTTCCTCTTTCTCTGATGTGGTGCGATCTTGGAGTTAGTATATTTAGTTAGGAGGTTGTGGGGGCACAGCCCCTCACATGGGTGGGGGGGGCAAAGCCCCTCACTTAATTCAGGTGGAAAGGTTTTTGTTTTGTGTAACAGCCAAGCGAATTCTTTCTATGGGAAAAAGTTTGCTTAGCTGATCGTTCATGGTTTGGACAATTCGATCTTTAGCTGCCGATCTTTTGTAGTTTGACAAGCTAAAGTTTCATCAAATTAATAGGGACCATACACACTCACACACAAACACACACACACACAGGTTCATTTAAGTGTTTTGTGTGTGTGTGTGTGTGTGTGTGTGTGTGTGTGTGTGTGTGTGTGTGTGTGTGTGTGTGTGTTTGTGTGTGTGTGTGCGTGCTTATATTGTGGTTAATGAACAAGTTGTTAAAATTAAACTAAAACAATCCTCTCTCAACTTCACCCATCAGCTTAAACTTAGCAGTTAGCAAATTTATTCAAGGGAAGCAAACCTAGTCAAATTTTGATCCAAAATAAACTGTCCAATGATTTGAAAACCTTTGTGTGCAGTGTCACTGACAATTGAGTATGCATATTTTCATTGTTTTTGATGTTCTTTACAGCAGTCATAGTACTCCCCCTCACTCTTCCTCAAGACAAAAGAGAATGTAAAAAAGTAATCTGTATTAACTTATTATCAAAAAGATTATAAGTTACAGATAGTAAATAAAATCAAAAAATGTAGAAGATTGTTATACACACCATCATGTTTTATATTTTTTCCCCAATGCAGCCTTACTCTTTACTTGTTATATTGTTTATGAAAATCATAATACACTTCTGTAAATGGGTGTAAACATCTGTTATGTTAGTCAGAAGGAATGGATGGTCCTCGCTACTGTGTACACTGGCTGACAAGCTGTAGTCCTTTTCTTAAAAACTGCCATGAGTGCGTCCTTAGAGAGGTAATTAGTTGAGTCCCTTAGGGATCCATGTCAGGAACTCTTCTATTCAGCATCTACTTCTCTGATCTCCACATAATATAACGGGCTCTCTAGTTAACCAAATGTGTTGATGATTATAAACTGTGTGTCATCCTAAGGGCTCTATCTGGTATGCAAAGCATGTAACTTGAACTTACATATGTTAATAGCTGATGTTCAGAGAACAGGCTAAATCTAAATCCTGAACAATATAGTATTCATATATGGAAAGCAATCTCAATAGAAAACACACCTTTTTAAAATGAACATATTGTGAAAGACCTTGAGACATGGTTAGAAAATTCTCTCTCCTTTCATCATCATGTCACAACAGTGGCTAGGACATTCAATCTATCTGGCACAGTTGCTTATAAAGGGTATCTCCTCAAGATCCAAATAAGTCCTTACCCCTGTATGTTTCACAGTGGTCAAACCTATCGTAGAATGCAATGTTCCCTTGGTGATATATATTAGTAAACATATCAATCAGTTGGAGAGACATCAAAGGTTCTTAACAATAAAAAAGATCATTGGCTTAAAAGAACAGAGCTATCAGGCAAAGCTGGAGGCTCTCTCCCTGTATTAAGTGTTCTGTAGGCTCTATAAGGGTGATGAGTGCATTGATTTTCAAACGATTAGGGATCAGGCAGTCAAAGACCTCTTATATGTCCACAACTCAAACCATCCAACTAACACCATCAAGACTAGAGATCTGAACCTGTTTAGGCAAATAAACAAATGGTGGAGAAGCAGATTCCTCATGCAATGACTATCCCTTCTCTGGAATAAACTTACATTACAGATCAAGCAATGTGAAACTGCATGTTTCTTTAAAAAGGAGTTAGACAATTGGATGAATGTTCACAATTTCACACACAACTGGACTGGCTTAATGCTCTTTGAAAAAGGGGATAGGGTCTAAGGTGAGTACCTATAAAGAGTAAGTGGCTATATAGCTAATTTGTCTTGTATTTTCTATGATTCTAGAACTGTGACTCAAATGACCAGATAGATGCTCATGACCTGGAGGAGCCTGGGGGAAGTGAGTAGCATTGACATAGAACTATCCCATCCTGGGGAAGGGTAGAAATCTTCTATGCCACATTTTTTGATCTCACTGAAGATTGCAGAGAGGTATGTAATGAGTCAGTCAGGGATACATGCTCAACTCCTGCCAAGATGCTTCATCAGTAACCTTCTGATGGGATACTGCATTCTGAAGATGGCATGCATGGAAGCATGCACATCTACTGGATGGAAGTTCATCATAGTGCCATCATACTTGAGCATGCATGTAAGCTGTCAATGTGAGGGTTGTTAGTGTTTATAAGAAAAGTCCCTGATGGCTACCTAAATGACAGTCCCTCTTTGCCAGTTGTCATCCTGGGGAAAGGGAAAAAGTCAGACAGTGGTGGAGATGGATGATGTTTGGCAGGCAGCAGGGGAAAAACAATAAAAAGGACAGAGAAACAATAAAAAGGAGAAAAAAAATCGAAGCTGAAACTTTTTTTTTTTTGCTTGTTTTTTTTTTTTTTGGAAAATGCAACATGATCTTAACAGTAAAGTAAAATTCCAGGAAATTCATACAGAACTATAGGTTGATAAACAATAACAAATAAAATTGACTTGGGTTGATATTTGTCTGATAACATACAGGCAAGTAAGCAATCACTGTGACAAAGAAACATAGAAAGTTAGCAGAATAATGGAAAATCTGAGGAAAAGATTTGCCTGGAGAAAATGTGATTTTTTTTTTTTATCCATGTGTACAGAAGATTTGCAATCACCATCTTAGTCCTATAATGCTAATAATTGCACTTTTGGAGAACTCATTTTAATATCAGGGACAATAAATGGATAACTGAATAATGAAAAAATATGGTTCACAAGGCTGCATCAGAAATCACAATTAAGGTATTCTAAAAGCAGTTTATATATATAATGCTGGGGAAAGAGGTAGAGGTACAAAGACATTTATTCTAATACCGCAAGAAAATCAAAATAGTAAAAATGCTACCACTGAGACAAATAAAAATGAGCTAATCAATGTTTTTATAACCAAGACAAATTCTGATACTAATGTCCAAATAATTCATAGTGGCTGTCAGACAAAAAATAAACAAAATCATCTCATACCACACCCCTCCAAGGTTACACAAGAGCATACTTATCTGCTCTTGTCCAATTACCAGCACACATATCTGTTGCCTACAACTCTTCACAAATACATATGTACATCAACTGGCAAGGTCAGATAAAATATTGCTTCCTAGAAATAAGCAAATACTTCATGTTTTAAACACTGTATGCGCAAGATAATTTTGATTAGCAATGGTGTTGTCTTATGGTAGTAGACAAACATTTGTCAGAAGATAGGCAAAAATGTATGACAGATGAGACTAGTGCTTCACACACACATTACTTACATGTCCAAAGGTGTGTCCCCCACACTTCAAAATGCAGACATTCTACAGAGAATATTACAGTAAAGAATAAAAGGAAGCCATCGACACTGCGGAAATGAATATGAGATGGCATGACAATAAAGAACAAGGTAGCAAAATTATAATTGCTTGCATCATTGAAAGCTGTAGACAGAGTGTTTATACAGATTAGTATATGAATAATGGCATTAATTTGACGCTTTATATACAAACTGCAGAAACATAAGGAAAATGCTACATCTCAGTCTTGTGCTGATTGTCTCTGACTCCAGCTTGTCCTTTAATAAGTAAACAAAGTGTGAAAGAAATCTAAGTGTTCTCATCATGGATCACTATGCTACCTCTACCTAACTCGGCTAATGCAGACCAATAGACAGCAGTGATTTTACATTTTGCCAGTAGGTCTTAAGTGTCTCACTGTAGAGTTAATATGCTATGAATCATCGGCAGCTAATAGCACACATGTTCCTGTGCACTAACCACAAACAAGATAGGACTAATCTCAAACCACACACGTACACATGCACACTTCCTCATATAAGCAAATACTCAACTAATCTGCACAAATAACACAAACGTTGTCGCTCCCAAACAAAAGTTAGAGTAGGAAACTTTGGAAGTACACAACTAAATTCCAGTCCTGCACAACATTACATCCCTTAAAGGGACAATCCCAACATTTAAAATGCGGGTCCATCTCTTTCATGAAAAGGGAACGACAATGTCCTCATCAGTAACACCCATGTTGTTATGTCAGCATGGAGCCCCTCCTTCCCCTGTCACCTTACTGAGGATGTGTCATTCTGTTAAGTTTAGCTTCTGTACAGGAAGCACACATTTATTTTTATTTTCTTTCGCAAGGTGCTACTTATTTCTAAGAATCCTGCCAAGCTGTATAGAGATTAAGGAACTGAATGCTGCTCAGCAATCCTTTGTAGTTATTTTATTTATTTTGCTTTGTTTTTGCAAGTTGTCTTTTATAAATCCACTTGTTGCATTTGTAAATGAAACTTTATTGAAAAAATGGATCACTGAGCAAGCATTAACTACCAAAAACAAAAACAAAACAAAAAAAAAAAAGAACTTTTTTGACTGTGGAATGCATCAGCATTTCCTTTTACAGGCTTGCCCATAGAACTTGCAGTTCAGCAACTGCAACAATGTGACGTGTGTGTGTGTGTGTGTGTGTGTGTGTGTGTGTGTGTGTGTGTGTGTGTGTGTGTGTGTGTGTGTGTGTGTGCGTGTGTGTTTTTATCTGTACGTGTTTGTGTTTTTTTTTTATCTGCATGTGCAAAAGTGCTTCAAATCTATAAGACTGCGAGGGCATCTCTTGTGCACAGCCCTCTTCAGGTCACTCCGCAGAGTTTCTATTGAATTTAGGTTAGAGCTCTGGCTGGACCATTCCAAAACTTTAATTTTCTTCTGGTGAAGCCATTCTTTTTTTAATTTGGATGTATACTTTGGGTCATTGTCATGTTGAAAGGTGAAATTCCTCTTCATCTTCAGCTTTCTAGCAGATGCCTGAAGATTTTAGGCCAAAAGTGACTGGTATTTGGAACTGTTCATAATTCCCTCTTTACCTTGACTGAAGCCCCAGTTCCAGCTGAAGAAAAACAACCCCAAAGTATGATACTGCCTGCACCATGCTTCACCGTGGGGATGGTGTCCTTTTGGTAATGCAAAGTGTTGTTTTTGCACCAAATGTACCTTTTGGAATTGTGGCCAAAAAGTTCAACCTTGGTCTCATCAGACCATAACACTTTTCCCACATGCCTTTGGGAGAGTTGATGTATTGTTTTGCAAATTTTAGCTGGGTCTGGATGTTTTTCTGTGTAAGAAAAGGCTTCCATCTTGCAACCCTACCCCATAGCCCAGACATATGGAGAATACGGGAGATTGTTGTCACATGTAGTACACAACCAGTACTTGCCAGAAATTCCTACAGCTCCTTCAGTGTTGCTGTAGGTCTCTTGGCAGCCTCCATGACCAGTTTTCATCTTGTCTTTCCATCGATTTTGGAGGGACATCCAGTTCTTTGCAAAGTCACTGTTGTCCCATATTTTCTCCACTTCGTGATGACTGTCTTCACTGTGTTCCATGGTATATCCAATGCTGTGGACATTTTTGTACCCTTCTCCTGCCTGATACCTTTCAACAATGAGATCCCTTCGATGCTTTGTCAGCTCTCTGTAAACCATGGCATTTGCTGTAGCAGGAAACTGAGTAAATGTCAGGAAAATCCTATTAGGACAGCTGTACTTTATTTGGGGTTAATCAGAATCTCTTTAATTGGTGGCAGGTATGTACCCAAGAAGACTGAATGTTGTAATGAAATCAAAAGGTGCTTCAACAAAGTATTAGTTTATGGGTGTGCACACTTATTCAACTAGCTTATTGTAAGCTTATTATTTTGTATAGTTTTCCCCTAACAGCTTTGTTTGTTTTTCAACGGAATTGTACAGGTTATAGGTCACATTAAAGGTGGGAAAAGTTTTGAAATGATTCATTGTGGTCTCATTTTTTTATATCATAAAAACCTGGCATTTTAACAGGGGTGTGTAAACTTTTTATATCCACTGTATATCATTATTTAGTGACTTCAGTCTTCCATGATTTGTCATAAAGCCACAAATTTTATGAAGAACAGACCAATAAATAAATAAATAAATAAATAAATAAATAAATAAATACAGCTAAAGTCTTGACGTGGATAAATCTGGACAGAGGTATGACCCTAAACCAAACCTATCAACTTGTTAAAGCAAGAAATCTGAACAAAGCCAGAAATAATGGGTCAGTAAAGTGCTTATAAACACATGGACATACCATCGAAAGGGTCATTGGGGGAAATGTTTCACTCCATGTGAGTTTAGTACTTGGGCATACATGGACAAACTACTGCTGGAGTCATTGAGGAAAATGTCACACATAGTGTCAGTAAAAGTGGTTGTGCAGGGATCATTGGGAGAAATGTTTTAGTTGGTGTCACTGTAGTGCTTGTGAAGGCATGGGTATACTACAGAAGGGATTGATGGGAAAATGAATAGTTTTTGTCAGTGAAGTATTTGTGCAGACAGGGACAATCTACTGAAGGGATTTCTTGGGGGAAATGTTTAATTTGCTGTCAGTGAAGTGCTTGAGCATACATGGCCAAACTACTGAAAGGGTCAGAGGAAATGATTCATTTAGTGTCAGTGATGTTCTTGGACATACATGGACAAACTACTGAAGGAGTCTTTGGGGGAAATGTTGCATTTGGTGTCAGTAAAGTGCTTGTGCAGACACGGGCATACTACTGAATGGGTCACTGGGAGAAATTTTCATTTAAAATCACAGAAGTGTTTGGATATATGTGGAAAAACTACTGTAGGGGTAGTTGGGGGAGATGTTTATTTGATGATCATGAAGTGTTTGTGCAGACTTGGATGTAGTATTGAAAGCGTCATTGTATAAAATTTTTCATTCCATGTCAGTGATGTGCTTGGGCATACATGGACATTGTACTGAAAGGGTTTTTGGGAGAAATGTTTAATTTGCTGTTAGTGCAGTCTACTACAAACATAAACAATATACTGAAAGGATTATTGGAGGAATATTCAATTTGGTGACAGTGATGTGCTTGGGCATGCATTGACAAACTACTGAATGGATTATTTT
>NC_056736.1:78235871-78243371 GCF_019279795.1 Protopterus annectens | reverse complement strand
CTGATTATAGTGCAGCTTGCAGGTTATGGAACATAAAGTCACCTAACAAGAAGTCACTGGGACTCAATAAGACATGGAGCCACTAACATATTGTTTTATAATAGGTTACATTGAATGTTTATATTTTGTTGTTCATTTGTCTGCAGTGGTTACTTTCTGCTAATTTAAACATATACATTTTCTAGCAGAGATCCTCAAATTTAGGTGACATTGGAATGCTAACCAATACTGACTATCAAATCACTCTGGATATTTTAACTCCAGTAGTGAATTCATTCATAGAAAATAAGATTCACAACATCTGAGGACAGATGAATGGCTGTCCTCCTCTTTTCATTATTTGCCATCTGCCAGTGATGGTCTGCGACCACCACATCTCTCAACTGTCCAGATTTTTACAGACTGTTCAATTTTTTTCCTAATATTTTCATGTGTTTCTCATAAAATTTGTTATATTCTGGCAAATCACTGAGGACTGTAGTCACTAAATAATGATATACATTTTGAGAATTCAGTCCTCTGAAAATGCATACTAACACAAGTCCTGTTATTATAGCAGCTTTCTGAGTTTTTTGAGCAATATTTAAAACGTGTCTCTATTTTTGGGTCTTTGTTCCCTAACCATTTTAGGCTCTGTCCATATTTCTATTGCTAAGAGGTTGAGACAGTCACCTATATAGAACATAGGGCAATATGCTTGTTTGCAAATTATCTGTTGAAGCTGCTATTTACCCTATGCTTCTAGTGCTAACATCAAGTACCATTTCAAAATTTTGTTGAAACGTTTTCATCTCAGTCTTCACAAAAAGCACAGTTTTGTAATTTATACCATCAGCTACATTTTAACTAACATTTTGTACTTACATGCTAAGTTAAATCTATACAAATAATGGCAATATTCTTACAAAATGCTACAATGTGTGGTATAGAAAGCCTTAATAAGTAAGAAGTGTTTTACTACAAATTTAGTTTCACCATTGTTGTCCACAAGTCAGAGGTCAGTAGTTACTTGAAAACATTTCAGTAGCAAAGAGAATTCCACAAAAGGTGTGAAATGAGGTGAAATGTGTCTCTTCATTTTGATGAGGCAGTGAAGACAGAGATCCTTCTGTGTGACTGAGAGATTTCCTTATTATCAAGTGCTTCTCCCTGAAAGGATTACAGTTTCAGTGTATTAATAGTTGTTCAGAAGGCTTCATTGGTGGGGCCTGATTCCAACTTCCTAAAGGATTTTGGTCTCATTTGAAAACTTACAGTCAGAGGGAAACGTTGCAAGATAGTTTGGGGTGATCTTTTTATATTGTTTAATTTTTTTGTTCTATATTTAGAACAAACATAATTGATTTTTATGAAAGGAAGAATTATGACAATAGACCTTTTTGAGGAATGTAATGGGTACTTGGTACATATTTGAAGAGTCATTTCAAAAACAGATAATCATTGTGGTAGAAGACTGCTGTAGCAACACAATGTAATATAATTGCACCAGACAGCAGATGAATATTATAGTATGTACAACTTTTATTACTTCTGAGAGATTTTTCATTGAACTGTAATGAATTACTCATGTACAGATGTATTTTGCATGCACATGAAGGAAGAAGAACAAAGGACATGTTTAGTGTACTTTTGTTGCATTTTTCCGTAAAGGGACAGTCCCAAAGATTTTTTGTATTGATTCTGGTCATTGTTTAAATTTTTAGTCTGGCTTTCTCGGCATGTCCCAGCTTTGGTTGTGGGGGTTGGGGAAGGAGCACTTACAGGAAGTTTCAAAGGTCTTATCTAGATTCCAACACAAACTGCAGTTCTACTCACAACAGCTTTCTTTAAGTTGTTAATTAGTTTCTCCTGAGCTTTTTATCCTCAGCAAAAAGTAGGCTTTCAGAAATGTTATGACCTGATTTGCTACTGCCATAGGAAAGCATATACTTATATAGCCAAACTAGAAGCAAAGCTCTCTTCACCCAAGACTGGACTAGACAGACAAGAGGAGAAGGTAAACACTTGCACCACACCACACTCAGCACATAGTCCCTCAAAACCTACACCACCAAAACACACACATAGAAACACAAAAACCATACCTACATTCACGGAGGCTCTCAGTAAAAACCTGCCCAAGCAACAGGGACCTCCAAAGCAGAAACACAAGCAACCTCCACCCCCACAACACAACACAAATGACACATAGCCCACAAACTCAGTGTGCCACTCAATCACAGCCCATAAGGCAAAACAACGTACCCAACACTCTAGTCTTAGGTGACTCTATAGTCAGGCACACTGATGTTCCACTCACCAGGCTAAACAAGGAGAAAATTGCTGTCAGCTGCCTGTCAAGTGCCACGATCCGCCACATAAAGCATGCACTCAGGTCACTCCGCAACAAGTACATATATGAATCTGTCATTGTCCATGTTGGTGTGAATGACCTGAGACATACCTCCCTGGACTACATGAAAAGGGACATGGAGAAGCTGTCCGATCTTGTAGCCCAGGCAGGTATGACCCTAGCCCTGAGTAGCATCCTGCCATCACCCAGAATGATACCACAGTACAAGGACAAAATGATTGACTTCAACAATTGGCTAAGCTTCTGGTGTCATTCTAAGGGTATCCAGTATCTGTCTGCCTGGGATGACATGATCAACAAACCACGATGCTTTGCCAGAGATTGCCTGCACCTGTTGCCCCTGGGATTCTGGATACTGGTTAAGGCTCTAGCCACCGCTATAGTGCCTTTTTTAGGCAAGGTTCAAATGACAAATTCACCACCGTAACAGGTACAAGCAAGCAGAATCTGAGGGTATTGCTACTCAACACCAGAAGTCTAAACCTCAAAATGCACTCACTCGAGGCACTCCTTAAAATGAAGAACATCGACATCTCTGCAGTGACAGAGACCTGGTTCAAGGCTCCAGAGAGTACCCCTGCATTACCAAGCTATAATTCATACCACACCTTTTGGCCAACTAACCTGGACTGAAACACTAAAGGCAGAGGCGTGTCCATATTCATTAAGGATATCCACACCTCCAGGCTAGTTGCTCAGCATAATGCATCCGAGATTAGCCAAGTGCAACTAACTCTGGGCAAGACCGGAATCCAAACTGTAGGTTGCTACATATCCCCCACCATGCCCCAGGATTCCCACTCCTCATTTCTTGATACACTGGAAAATATTAGGGTATAACCTAACACCCTAATAATGGGTGATTTCAACTACCTCACCATTAACTGGGAAAACTACTCATGTACCAACTCTTGTGCTCAACATTTTCTGAAATTCATAAATTCCAATGCCTTGGATCAAATTATCCACACCCCCACCAGGGGCAGCAATATCCAAGATGTGGTCATTACCAACATGGGCAACTGGTGCTCCACACCAGAGGTAATTTCCTCGTTGGTCAGATCCGACCACAAGCTAATCACCCTAGACATCGACATCCCTCCACCACCACCCATTAGGGAAACTACCGTAAAAAATTTCTCCAAAGCCAACTTCAAGCTTCTTAAGACAGAAGTGGCAAACTTCACGACACCCATGCTGACGGACAATAGAGGTATGACTGCTGAATCCTACACGAATGCACTTTATAAGCACTTACACGAGTGCATGGATCGTGCAATCCCTAACAGAACCAAGATGCTATCCTCCAAAAAAAGGAAGCCAATCTGGTGGTCCCCTGCTATAAACAAACTCTACAACAGAAGAAAGAAACTGTTGCAAAAAAGAGTAAAATCCCATGATTGGAGAAACTCCCTGGTCAGCCTCAGTAAGAAGCTGAGATCCCTCATAAAATCCTCCAAAGCTAGTTACAAAAACAAAATTGCCACTGACTCTAAAGACAACCACAAAGCATTCTATAGCTATGTCAAGAATCTCAATGGCAACACTCAGATCAGCTCTGAGTTACAGCACAATGGCACTAAATATGCAGAACCAACTGATATTGCCAACATCCTAGCAGACAGGTTCAGTGCTAACTTTACCCCCCTCTCATCCCCTAAAGGGCCCATCTGTATACTGGAAGAATGCAAAGTTCCTGTAATACCGGCTGCACAGGTAAAAAACACACACTCCAAAGCCAAGAACACAGCATCCATGGGACCTGACAACATCCCAGGCTGTGTTCTACATGAACCAGAGAATGAACTGGAACCCCACCTAAGTACCATGTTCAGTCATAGCCTCACCTCAGGCTATGTGCCCACTGAATGGCAGACAGAGACGGTTATCCCACTCCGCAAACGAGGAGCCACCATGGACCCTGGAAACTACCGCCCCATTAGCCTGATGAGCCTGGTCTGCAAGGCTATGGAATGTATTATCATGGAACTTATAAACAATGACATTGGTAATCTCCAAACACAGGACCCCACCCAGTTTGGGTTTGTAAAAGGCAGATCATGTCTCCTAAACCTGATAGACTTCTTTGAAGAAGTCACAAAAGCCGTAGATGAGGGTAAGGTGGTTCACACAGCCTATCTAGATCTCGCCAAGGCTTTCGACACCATCCCTGACTCTGGAATTATAGATAAATTCACTAAACTAGGTATAAATTCCTATGTCACAAGATGGGTTGCCAACTGGCTCACTGACAGAACCCACACTGTGAAAGAAGCAGACTCCAAATCCAACTTCAGACCAGTGACAAGTGGAGTAGCACAGGGTTCAGTCCTGGGTCCTCTCCTATTTGGTATCTACTTCTCTGAAGTACAGGCTAACACAGAAGGTCTTTGGCTAATGAAGTTCACAGATGACTGCAAACCAGGAGCCATAATCAAAACACCAAAAGATGTGGACATCCTACAAAAGGGCCTCGCTGAGACAGATGCCTGGTGTCAAAGCCATGGCCTCAAGCTCAATGCCAAAAAGTGCAATGTCATCCCTTTTGGTAAAAACTCTGTACCCATGAACTACCACATAGGCGGTAGTCTACTTAACACCGGAAGTGTGATAAGAGACCTTGGGACACAGGTGTACAGTAGTCTCTGCTTTGATAATCACATCACCACAGTAGTCAGGAAATCCTACTACATGGCACACCTAATCACAAAAGGTTTCTCATCCAGGAAAAAAGAGGTCATTGTTCCCCTCTACTCATCACTCATTAGACCCATTATAGAGTACAATGCCCCTTTTAGTATGTACCTCACAAGACATCTTCAACAACTGGAAAGGCCGTAGAAATACCTCACAAAGAGGATTACTGGCCTCAAACAGATGCCCTACGCTGACCATCTCAAAAAAACTGCAGCTTTACTCCGTCGCATATCGCTTACTCAGAGTCGATCTCTGTCTAACACACAAAGCTATGTCAAACCCAGAGCTTTTGGACATACTCCATTTAAAGAAATCCCAATCCCTATAAGCTACAAGCTCTAGAGACTTAAACCTTGTCACCACAATAAACAGAACATGCTGGAGGGATAGATTCCTGTCCCAGAGACTTCCCATACTCTGGAACAAACTACTATCTATATCAAATAAAGCTCCTCATTAGCACTCTTCAGGAAAAATCTTGATGATTGGATAGGAAATTCACATTGGGGATCACTCCTGTGGCTCTGCTCGACAGTGGCACAGGAAAATAATTTTCTTGGGTGGCAAAAGCCAGGGTACCTTTTGGCTAGGCTTATATAGGCCCTAGAGCCAATAGCCTAGTACCTACCTATGAACCTATGAACCTATGAATAATGCAAAGCTAAAATATTAATAAACAAAGTTTTCTTCTCTTTTCATTTCATATTTTGTTTTGCACTGATTTCTAAATGTTAGCTAAGTGCAATGATTTTATGGCAGGATTACCACTAGCTCTGTAGAAAGCATATGAATGATGCAAATTTAAACAGCAGTACAAACAGTCTTTTCTTTTTTCATGCATTATTGTTTTTAATCTCTAAATACTAGCCAGCTATAATGATTTGCTGACATGCTGGTTGCTGTATAAAACGCACATCTTCATTTTATTTTCTAAAGTGCTGAATTCTAAATACTAACAAAGTCCCCTGAATTTTATGACGTGGCTGTTCTACTTCTGTAAAAATAAGACTGATGCAGGTTTTGTTTTCTGCTGACTTCTGTCTACTATCGAAGTACATTTCTTAGTATACATGTTGCATCTTTGTGTTTACTGCATTGTACAATATGTTCTTCAGCACTTTTCTTGCTTGTTTTACCCTATAACTGTATGCATTTGTGTCTGGTCCCACCGAGGGTACCTGTAAAGAAATAACTGACATGGTACTGTGTAGGCTTTTGGTCATTGTTCCATTTGTAATACCTTCCTCAAAATTTTTTTTTTTATTTTCAATTAAAATAACATTTACATAATATTTTTAAATACCATTTTAAACAACTATATACAATATTTACAAAAGCCTGACTTTCAGTTATATACACTGTATGTTATTAAAAATAGAATTAACAGATCAGTTATCAGAGATACAATATTGATTATTGCAGAGTGTCCAACAAAGATATAACTTTCTCCCAAGGATTATTTACCAATGGCCTGGGATAGATTCATAGTTCTTTTATTTTTATTTCCATCGATGCAGTTGTCTTCAGTAAAGTGTAGAATTCTTCCAAGGTTGGGGGTGTATTTGAATTCCACCTTCTGGTTATGCATTTCCTAGATATAGCAAGTATTGTCCATAACAAATACATATTTGTCTTATTCAGGTAGGGACCTTCATTTACATTTACCCCGGGATTCATGAAGCTCGGCGTAAGGCCTGCGCCGGCGGTGCATGGAATAGCCGGCGCAGTAGCGCCATATACATATTAATGAGAGTGCACCGGAATCACAGACACGTGCGTAGTGTACGTGAGCGAGCCCAGGTAGGATGCGTCTGGAGGCGTGTCTAAGCCGGCATGAGGTGAGCAACCTAATGTGCTGACAGCCACGGTCCGCCCACAATAGTAATGGCAGCAGCCAGGTCCTGTGCAGAATGAAACGCACGTACAGTATGCAACATAGTCCCCGTCCCAAATTAACGGAGAAGCAAATAGAAGCCACGAAGGCATAAGTGTACCCGTCCAAGGAGCAAAGGATACGCATAAGACCGCGTTAATCCCACAATGCACCGTCAGTGTTTACACTCAGAGAAGGTGTACAGCCGCATGTCAGCGCGCCGCACCGACATAGGAGCAGCGACTAAGGTCACCACCTGTCCCACTTTGGTTGTGGCAGTCTCTCCATGGCCAGTTGTGTCCCGAAAAAACGTATTAGAAATGGCTGATGTGCTACGATTGTAGGACACAATGATATCCCGTATTTAATGTAATGGTAGCATGAATTGGTTATTTCTGTAACAGAAATACCTAAATGACACAAGAAACAGAATAAGCAAGCAAATTGCCACAACAATAAGCTTATAATTTAGGCAAACAAGTGAAGTTCTATGCTATATAGTGACCATTTGTATGTGTCGGCCTGTAAAGTCAGATGTGAGTCCCGGAAATATCCCAGATCGGAAACTGTAAAAGGT
>NC_056736.1:78048392-78129398 GCF_019279795.1 Protopterus annectens | reverse complement strand
ATTAATGAATAAGAATAGTTGTATATATATGTTTTAAGTTTTGATATGAAATAGCGTGCTGTTAGTACAAATGCATTCATATAGTTAGAACAGTTTGTTACATTTCATAAAATGTTAAAGCATTGCTTAGAATAGATAGGGAATAATATATATATTAAGCAACCTACAATAATGATGTACCTTTAAATTTTAATTGACATGTATAATGAATCTCATCATGTGAGAGTATACTATAAAAGTTTAATTGGAAAGGTTTTTTGAAAATCAATGGTCTGAAGTAGCATTTGTGAAAGCACTAACCTTAGTATGTCTAATAAACCAGTTTTATTCTAAAAACAGAGACTTTTTTATTGATTTAAGGGATTATATAGTACGTTTCTTTTGCAACAAGCATATATTACCATGGTCACCTTTTAGCATAAATATATTATTTCGTGATTTTTTTTAAAGAAAGTTGATGTTGTTGGTTGGATTGTTTACTACCTCATGAGTGATATCACAAACAGGGAAGTGATTAACCATGTGGGAGGTAGTGTGTAGACCTCAGTCTGAGGCAAGAAATGGATTTTGTGAATAGAAGAGTTCCGCTTTAAGTCTGAGATAGCCATTTGTCGTAATATTCCATTTTCTCCAATGTATGTCAATGTTGATATGTAGATATAGATAGTCTTGCTCTTTTTTGTGTTTTCACTCTGTTTTCAGCTTGTTGGCACTCAGCATTTTGAGTGCTGACACTTCTATAGGGAGCCATTATATTCATATTTATACATTTAAATCTCTCCCATCTGTATTCACTTTTAAGCTTTTCCCAAAATTCTTAATTCTTTCAGTAATATTTTGTTGTTTCTTCTTCACTGCACTCAGCAAATTTTCTTTCCTCAATCAATTTATATTTCATATTCTCTTTCACTGGTAACTTGTCTAATAAAATTCTTCACAATAAATCCTCTGCTTTGTAAAACATTTCACCCCCTTTTCTACTGTTGTTCATTGTTCTTTAATTTCTTCCATGGCCATGATTTTTTTTCCAAAAATATCATATTATATCATTATCTTTTCCAATCAACATCAATTACATTTAATTTCTATAATATCATGTTATTGTTATATTATTTTTCTACCATCCTGTCCCTTTTTTATTTCTTTTCCTGTTTTTACTTCCTACACATTTTATATAGCATCTTACCTAGCATTTATCTGTGTTTCTTTTTCCTTTCCCATTACCTTAAATAAATGCATAGATGCTAAATACAGAATTTTTTAATTCAACTACTTTCTTCTTTTTGTTATAAGTTATCCATTTTCTCGCTGGGTTCACCATGTGTTCCAGGTGAAGCTAAAAATATCCCCTACCACTCTTTTTCCTTTTGAATGGGAAAATACATGTTCCTCTTAAATATGTTATTGCGCCTAATTCATAAATATTGAACATATATGTCTTTTTCTGAAATGATAAATTAAAATGTCTTCATTAAGCTAACATGCTTTTAATCTGTTCCAGTATCTCTCTCTCTCTGACTTATAATACTTTTATACTCAACAAATGTCACTCTGAAAATCTTTATTTCCTTTCTTGTGAAATATATTCCGTCCATTTTTATCTCACCAAATCCCTTATAATTTATTTTGTTTTACAGCAGACCAACTTTTTAACAGCTTTTCAATCCTTATTACAACATCAATTATCTATTCAATTTTTTGATTATTAGAACTAAATCTTCTGCATATGTCATGCACATTAGTAATGTAACATTTCCTTTTATCTCACAGCTTGCTTACATCATTAAATACTTACATGTCTGTATTACTGCATTCGTTATTAATAGAGACAATGGCTTTACTCCTTTCTTAATACTTTTTTTATTTCCATACACTACTTTATTATACTAATATCTTTCTCCTATGCAATATATCTATAGGATGGTGCAGTGGTGTAGCAGATAGTGTTATTGCCTCACAGCAAGAGGTTCTCCAGTTCAATTCTCAGCTGGGATGTCTTCTGTGTGGTGTCTGCATGTCCTCCCAGCACTTATGTGGGTTTCCTCTGGGTGCTCCGGTTACCTCCCACATTCTAAATACAGGCATTAGGTGGATTGGACAATCTAATTGGCCTTAGGTGTGAGTGTGTGTATGTGCAAGTGTGTATTATCCAACTTCCAAGAATGTTTGGGCTTTGGGCTAGCAACCTGAGCCAGTAAAACCTGTAACTGCTACAGAAGCAATGATCTCGGAAAAGTGCTCATTGCTCGATGTACAACATGGTGTGTAAATGGGAAAGAAAGAGAGAGAATATACATCTAAAATCGGTCACCTTGCTTAATCGTTCACTTTAACCAGCATTTTATCTATGTCACATGCTATTAATTATACTTCTTTATTTTCTTTCATTTTCATATTTTCTACATCTTTCGCTATAATTAACATTTCTTTTACCACCTCTTTCCCTTACATCATGAATCCCTTCTCCTACTACTTCATCTGATATTTTCTCTTTTATGTAGTATTTTCATAAATATTTTATAGTCAGTAATTCCTAGTGATAGAGGCATCCAATTGTTTATAATTTTTCTTTCATCCTTTTTCCATGATAAGTTTATCATACCATTACATATGTCTTCTTCCATTACCCATTCATTTAACCTTCCATTATCCATTAATTTAATATTTAAAAAAAATTGTCTTTATTAATTTCCTTATAATAATCATAACTTATGCCATTTAGTCCTACCTCTGATTATTTTTACTTTCTTTTATCTCCTTCTGTATTTATTCTATATTTATATAATTTTCTAAACATTCTTTACTTTTTCAGATATATTTTTTTCACTGTCCATTCTTCTTGCCAATTGTTTTCCTCCACAAATTTCTCTACCACCCCATATCTTCTTGTTTGCATTTTATGTCTTGTTTGCCATCGAATATAGCATTCAACCTTTCTTCTCTCATTTTTACTTATTTTCTAAATAAGAAGAAACCTATTTCTTTCCTTGCAGAAAAATATTTGCCTCAATTACATCATTTTTACTTTTTCCCTGTTCTTTTCAAGCATCTGTTTACTCCCCTTATTTTGTCACTTCTGTGTTCTATTTCTGTCTCGTAATTCCACAATATTTCTTTATAGCTCATCTTGCTTCTTTTCTTTATTCTTCTTTCCACTTCTAAATATTTTTGTACTTCTGCTTACATGTTATCCATCACTGTGTCCAGCTTTTATAAAACAATCTCATTATCAGATGGCTTTTCCATAATATTTTTCTTTCCTATAATTTCTTCCTCCTTTTAAAACGCTGCAGTTAATTGCTTTATCCATTTTCTTGCCATCATTATGTTTGTACCTTTCCCTATTCTATACTGTTATATGATCTGAAAATTTTGACATCAGCACCCCCCAGTTTATATTTTTTTCGCTCTTTAAAATAAACTATATAATCAATTTCAGTCAAAAAACCCTCTTATATGTCCATTCTCTAGTCTTTCCAACTTTTAAATCTTCACATGTTATTAATTCCCTTAATATCTTAATATTCTATACTATTTTTCCATTAACTTTCTTCAGGTTACAATTAAAATATCCTATCATAACCACTGACATATTTACTAGCATATTTCTTTTTAAACTTCTTCAAACAACTGTTTTCTCTCTGTCATGTTAGTATATATATTAATCACTATACATCTTATACATTTTCACATTTAAAATTGTATTTCTTCATTTTTAAGAATTCCTATTCCAGAACTTCTTCATTTTTTACTGATCAAACCCTTTACCCCACATACTCTCAGTATTATTTTTTTCTTTGTTATATCTTGTATCTAGGAAGCAAAAAACATCCATTTTTTTTAATTTTACACCATTCTACCACCACCAGTCCTCTTATATAGTTTCTAATGCTATTCACATTTAATGCCAATTCTCCTGTGTCATTCTTTTACTTTTTGTAAGTGTTTTACTTTCAGATTTTATTTTTCTTTTCCCTCTCTTAAGTCTCCCAGACTGTTCACTATCTTGTTCTTGCTCTTATCCAATCTAGATCCCCCTTCTTCATCCTTTTCATTTTCTAAAATTGGAAATCTGTTCTATTCCTGTATATATATAACCTCAGTTTGTACTATTTCTTTTCTAACTACCACTTCATTGCTTAACCTTTCTTCAGTATCCCCTTCCCCATACTACCTTCTCTACTTTCTACTGTTTTGTCTTTCCTCTGAGCTTTTGTCTTCATCTGCTCTTTTCTTTTCTAATATGGGATAGTTAAACTTGAAGTGTCCACATTCTTTACATTTTCTACAAAGAGATTTACAGTGTTTTTGCTGTATGTCCCCTCTCCATGCATTAACCAGTCCTCAAATCTTTATAGTCTTGCACTAAGGACTTTCATCCCCACAGAAATAATATGCTTTGGGTTGGCCCCAGTACCTAATACACCCTCTGTCACCATTCACAATTATTGTATTTGAAATATGCTTTATTAGAAGGGCTCACTGAGACTCTACTAAACTTTGCTGTGAGGGAAAGGTTGGCTTGCTTTTTATTTGTTGTATTTTGTATTAGTTGTATTACCTTTTTATATTTTGAGTGCTGTGATTTGTTTTCTTTACCTTGTGTTTTGCTTGGCTTCTGCTTTCAACTGCATACTGAAACTTCAAAAGACCCCACAGCTCTGTCTCTTGTGAGTCAGGCAGAAATTAGAACTGATCAATTACGGACTCATACATAAGACAAAAGAGGTCACTTAAGGTTAATCATTTGTAAACTGAGGAGGTGGAGGTGAAGCTAGGAACTAAACCTTTTATTTAAGGGACAAAATAAAACATTTAAGAGCTTTATTGGAAAGGCTCACCCAGACTCTGTTACACTTTGCTGTGAGGGAACAGTTGGTTTGCTTTTTATTTGTTATATTTTGTATTAGTTTTATTGCCTTTTAATATTTTGAGTGCTGTGATTTGTTTTCTTTACCTTGTGTTTTGCTTGTGTTCTGCTTTTAATTGCATATTAAAACTTCAAAAGACCCCACAGCTCTGTCTCTTGTGAGTCAGGCAGAAATTAAAACCGATCAATTAAGGACTCATACATAAGTCAGAAGAGGTCACTTAAGGTTAATCATGTGTGAACTGAGGAGGTGGAGCTAGGAACTAAACCTTCTATTTAAGGGGTAAAATAAAACATTTCAGAGCTTTTTTGGAAAGGCTTACCCAGACTCTGCTACACTTCGCTGGAGGGAAAGGTTGGTTTGCTTTTTATTTGTTGTAGCTTGTATTAGTTTTATTACCTTTTATTATTTAAGTGCTGTGATTTGTTTTCTTTACCTTGTGTTTTGCTTGTGTTCTGCTTTTAACTGCATATTAAAACTTGAAAAGACCCCACAGCTCTGTCTCTTGTGAGTCAGGCAGAAATTAGAACTGATCAATTAAGGACTCATACATAAGACAGAAGAGGTCACTTAAGGTTAATCATTTATGAACTGAGGAGGTGGAGCTAGGAACTAAACCTTCTATTTAAGGAGTAAAATAAAACATTTCAGAGCATTTTTGTAAAGGCTCAACCAGGCTCTGCTACACTTTGCTGTGAGGGAAAGGTTGGTTTGATTTTTATTTGTTGTATTTTGTATTTGTTTTATTGCCTTTTTATATTTTGAGTGCTGTGATTTGTTTTCTTTACCTTGTGTTTTGCTTGTGTTCTGCTTTTAACTGCAGATTAAAACTTCAAAAGACCCAACAGCTCTGTCTCTTGTGAGTCAGGCAGAAAATTTTCCCCACACCCCCACCCTGTCACTGTCGTGTTCTTAAATACCACTGTCTTTCTAGTTGCCTGCTTCTTATATTAATTTGGCCATATATCTCATTTCCTCTTTGCTTTCACTGGCTTGTGTGAGTAAGCACAAAATTATCATTTTGTGAAATCACTCCCCTTCAACTATTCAAATTTATTGGCCATTCTACTTTATTCCATAGTACCGGAATGCAAAAGTAATCAACCCCTTTCACTCTATCTTGCTGTTTTAAAAAATAGTGACTCTCCACTAAAACTTAACCTTTTAGACAGGTAAAACTTAAGTTACCTACTTTCACATCTAATTTCTCTAGTGCACACTGCAGTGTTTAGGATAAACTATTTTTTTTCATCTTACCTTTAAGCATCCCTGTGACTAGCACTTGCTCTAATACCTGCTGGAAAGCACTAGGAAGCCTTAAACTGATATAAGCACTCAACTCTCCTTATTAATAAGGAGAAATTAATCTTAGGCACTAAACAGCCTATAATTGCAAAGTACCTTGCTAAGGTAAGGGAAAACAGCTCCTGTACTTTTCAAAAAATAAGCACCAAACCAGGCATGTCCAAGGGTCAGCTTCCGTTGATTTCTCCTATCCACCTAGTGAATCTGGGCATACTGGGGCAATGCAGCAACTGCCTCATGTACACAGACAACCCTCTCCTCCTACCACCCAACAATACAACCTGTGAGAGATACACTTACATAGCCAAACTGGAAGCAAAGCTCTCTCCACCTAAGATTGTGCTAGACAGTCAAGAGGAAAAGGTGAACACCCGCACTACACCTCAGACAACACATAGCACTTTTAAACTCACACCACCAACACCCACACATAGCAACACTAAATACACATATGTGGAGGCCCTTTACTGTAACCTACCCAAGCAACAAGGACCTCCGAAGCTGAGACGCAAACAAACACCAATCACAACCAAAGTGTCACATAGCTCACAACACCAGTGTGCCACCCAGCAACAGCCCCTAAGGCAAGACAACGTACCTAACACTTTAGTCATAGGTGACTCTATAGTCAGACACACTGATGTCCCACTCACCAGGCTAAACAAGAAGAACATTTCAGTGAGCTGCCTATCGGGTGCCAGGGTCCACCACATAACTCATGCACTCAAGTCACTCCACAACAAGTACAAATATGATGTACCTCCCTGGACTACATGAAAAGAGACATGGAAGAGCTCTCGGATCATGTGGCCCAGGCAGGTATGACCCTAGCCCTAAGTAACATCCTGCCTTTGCCCAGAATGATACCACAATATAAGGACAAAATGATTGACTTCAACAGTTGGCTAAGCTTCTGGTGTCATTCAAAGGGGATCCAGTATCTGTCTGCCTGGGACGACATGATAGACAGAGCACGATGCTTTGCCAGAGATGGTCTGCACCTGTCATTCCTGGGATTCAGGTTACTGGCAAAGGCTCTTGCCACCTCTATAGTGCCTTTTTTGGCAAAGTTCAAAGGACAAAACCACAACCATAACAGGTACAAGCATGCAACATCTGAAGGTAATGCTACTCAATGCTAGAAGTCTAAACCTCAAAATGCACTCTCTTGAGGCACTCCTAAAAATGAAGAACATCGATATCTGTGCAGTAACTGAGACCTGGTTCAAGGCTCCAGAGAGCACCCCTGCAATACCAGGCTACAACTCCTACCACACTTTTCGGCCACCAAACCAGGATCGAAACACTAAAGGTGGAGGAGTGTCCATATTCACCAAGGATATTCACACCACCAAGTTAGTTGCCCAACACAATGCATCTGAAATTCTTCAGGTGCAACTAACACTAGGTAAGACTGCAATCCAAATTGTAGCTTGCTACAGATCCCCCACCATGCCCCAAGATTCTCACTACACCTTTCTAAACATACTGGAAAATATTAATATACAACCAAACACCCTAATACTGGGTGATTTCAACTACCCTGCCCTTAACTGGGTAAACTACTCATGTACCAACACCTTTGCCCAATGGCTTTTGGAATTCATAAATTCCAATGCCCTGGATCAACTAATCCATAGTCCCACCATGGGCTCCAATATTCTAGACCTGGTCATTACCAATATGGGAAATCAATGCTGTATTCCTATGTTCACCCCCTCGTTGGTCAGGTCAGACCATAAGATAATCACCCTTAACATCCACATCCCACACCCAGTAAGGAAACCTCCATAAAAAACTTCTCCAAAGCTAACTTCATGCTACTCAAGTCAGAAGTTACAAACTTCATGACACCCATGCAGACGGGAACTGAAAGTTTGACTGCTGAGTCCTACACTAAGGCACTGTACGAACACATTCACTCATGCATGAATCGTGCCATCCCAAATAGAACCAAGATGCTCTCCTCCAAAAAAACGAAGCCAATCTGGTGGGCCCCTGCCATAAACAAACTTTACAACAAAAGAAAGAAACTGTTGCAGAAAAGAGGAAAATCCCAGGATGAAAAAAACTCCCTTACCAGCCTCAGTAAGAAGCTGAGAACCCTCATAAAATCCTCCAAAGCTAGTTACGAAAATAAAATTGCCAAAGATTCCAAAGACAACCACAAGGCATTCCATAACTATGTCAAGAATCTAAATGGCAATGCTCAGATCTGCTCTGAGCTACATCAGAATGGCATTAAATATATTGATCCCAAGGATATTGCCAATATCCTGGCAGATCAATTCAGTGCCAACTTCACCCCCCTCTCACCCCCTAAATGGCCCATCTCAATACCGGAAGATTGCCAATTTCCAGTAATAATGGCCACACAGGTAAAAAATGCACTCTCCAAAGCTAAGAATACAGCATCCAAGGGACCAGATGACATCCCAGGCTGTATACTACATGAACTACAAAATGAACTGTCACCTCACCTAAGTGTCATGTTTAATCATACCCTCACATCAGGCTTCATGCCCATTGAGTGGTGCACAGCTACAGTTATCCCACTCCACAAGGGGGGATCCACCTTGGATCCCAGGAACTACTGCCTCATCAGTCTGATGAGCCTGATCTGCAAGGCCATGGAACGTACTATCACGGAACTTATAAACAAAGACATTGGCAACCTTAAAACACTGGACCCCACCCAGTTAGTGTTCATGAAGGGCTGATCTTGTCTCATGAACCTGATTGACTTCTTTGAATCAGTCTCCAGAGCCGTGGACATGGGTAAGGCAGTCCACACAGCCTATCTGGACCTCGCCACGGCCTTTGACACCATCCCCCACTCAGGAATCATAGATAAACTTACTAAGCTGGGCATTAATCCCTACATCAATCGATGGGTTGCCAACTGGCTTACTGACAGAACCCACACTGTAAAAGTAGCTGACCCCAAATACAGCTCCAGACAAGTGACAAGTGGAGTACCTCAGGGTTCAGTCCAGGGACCTCTCTTGTTTGGCATCTACTTCTCTGAAGTACAGGTCAACACTAAGGGACTCTGGCTAACAAAGTTTGATGATGACTGCAAACTGGGAGCCATAATTGAATCCCCAAATGACGTGGATATTCTACAAAAGGTCCTTACAGAAACAGATGCTTGGTGCCAGAGCCATGGGCTCAAGCTCAATGCCAAGAAATGTATAGTTATCCCCTTTGGGAAAAAACATGTACCTGTGACTTGCCACATAGGTGGCAGTACACTAAACACCGAATGTGTGATAAGAGACTTAGGGACACAGGTGGACAGTGGACTCACCTTCAATAACCACATCGCCACAACAGTCAGGAAATCCTTCTATGCGGCACACCTCATCACTAAGGGCTTTTCATCCAGAAAAAAGGAGGTCATTGTCCCACTGTACTCATCCCTTATTAGACCCATTATAGAATACAATGCCCCATTTGGTATGTACCTCTCAAGACATCTGCAACAACTGGAAAGGCCGCAGAAATACCTCACTAAAAGAATCACAGGCCTAAAGCAGGTGCCCTAAGCTGACCACCTTAAAAAACTCCAGCTATACTCTGTCGCATATCATCTACTCCGAGGTGATCTCTGCTTAACATACAAGGCCATGTCAAACCCAGAGCTGTTGGACATGCTACACTTAAAGAAATCCCAATCCGTCAGAGCCACATGCTCCAGGGATCTAAACCTTGTCATCACAATAAACAAAACATGCTGGAGGGATAGGTTCCTGACCCATAGACTCTCCAGACTCTGGAATAGACTGCCCATACATGTCAAACAGAGTACCTCTTTGGCTCTCTTCAAAAGGAACCTTGATGACTGGATGGGAGAAAGGAAATACACCCCAGGGATCACGTCAGTTGCCCTGCTAGACAGGGGTCCAGGAAGTAAATAGTGTGGGAAGAAATAGCCAGGGAATTGTTATGGCTAGGCTTGTATAGGCCCTAGGCCCAATAGCCTAGTACCAACCTACGAACCTATGTTGACTTTTCCCATCCATAACATCACTTGTGACTCACTCTCTCCAACTCCCAGTCCATACATTTCTTTCATCACATATCTTTTAAATTTGTATACTTTCCACACAGTAAGAGAGAGGAAAAAACACAGTTTTAACTCATGCTCATCCATATCTGAAATCCTAAATTGTAAAAGTCAAGCAACAGTATCAATGCAGTGACAAGTCTATTACTAATAAGGCAAAACTGTCAAAACAAGAAAGCATTATGTAGGAGTTAATGTAAATAAAGAAAATAAACTTTAAAAACATATACCTCTTTCCACAGAGTGTTAGAAAAGCATGCTGCACCATGTCAGTAAAATAAACATGTATACACCATAAAAAATAACGAATAATAAGTGATAACACAAAATCAAAACATTACATAATGCAAAACATTTTTTCTTAAGCATTTTGTTAATCAATGTCTAATAAATACAATACTGAATCTTTCTAATAATATGATATTTTAATTTTTAATACTGAGTGAATTGATGGCTTGAATGACATTAACTTCTACATAAGGCAACAACAGTGGACCATCATTTAGTGTTGACATGTTTGTGGACAGACTTTACTTGCTCTTATTTTTGTTCATTTTTTTATGTATTAATTACATTGTAACTTTAAGTAGGCCTGTATATAAGAAAGTGATGTATACAGCCCTTTAAGATTCTGATAAAGTGCCTGGTAGGAATGAAAGTGCTAAATCCTGAATAAAGCAGATAATCTGCCTTTCACTGCTCTTTTTTTTCATACTTGGTAGATTTACCTGCAGTCATTTTGGTGTCCCCCAAAGATTGATGGCATGTTGCATTTGGTTACTGGTCTTTTACTCCATCCACTGTCTCTTTGCAGTTATAACTTTAACGTTGTTTCCAGATATCTGTAACAGGTGTAGCATGGTGTAGCTTGAAAAACATAGCCATGCCTGCAGAAAATTTGCTTTTCATATAAATGTATTGATAGGTGACTGGTATACAACTTCTATAATAGTTTGAATAGTTTAGAGGAGGACTTGACAAGAATATGAAATAGGAAATATTATTTATTTTTTCATAATAGTCATGCTGACTGATGGTGTTTTGAGATGTTTTAACACTTGAAACAATAAAGTCATTTTAAACTGTTTATTTAAATGTAAACACACAAACTTACTAGTAAAGATGTTTTACTAAAGCAGAGGTAGTTGAACAGGAGTCAGCCAGACAGAATAACACTCTACAATATAGTTAAATTTACCTAAGTTAGAGGAGAACTAAAAAATACAACATAAAACAGTTATTCTAAGATATATGACAACTGATCATTATGGAAAAGGAGAATAAAGAAGAGACATATTTGAAGAACAAATATTTGAAATTTTTTTTTTATAGCACATTTAAAAGAAGTCAAATGAACAGTGAAGATGTTATTTGTGCCACTCCTTGGCCAGGGAATTGCTCTGTGAAGGCAGGCGGGTAATTACACTAGAAAATTAAGTTGAATGAACAGGACAAATTCATGCAGCTGAGCATGGGACACACCAGGACTGTAAAAGGCTAGCATAAATAGCTGGGGAATAAGAAGAGAGCTGAAGAGCTGTAGCAGCAGATGGACTGAGCAAACAGCTGTTGCAGTTCCTCCCACCTTAATTTCAACTGAGTAGTATGAAGAGTCGAGATTACATAATGTGCAAATGGTAAATAATCACACTTTGAAAATTACATTTAGTTGTTGTACCACCCATGTAGTAATGGTGCACATTTAAAAGAAAAATGTTACAAGAAATGATTTAATCTGCTGGCCTTTGTGGAAGTGCTGTGGAGTGGGGGCAGAGGGGGTGTTGTCACACAAGGTCAGCTATTGGTGATAGTACGCAGGATAGTGCATTGTGGTTATGACAATTTCCTGTGCTGGATTGAGGGCAGACTGGCCAACCTGGAGGGGTAAGCTGGCCCAGGTGCCCAGACTCCAGCACAGCCACCTTTGGGACAGCGAAGAAGCAGTGTTGATTGCCAATGTGTGGTGAGCTCAGTCACACTGCTGCTATCTGGAGGCACATGGATCTCTGATTCGACAGCACCCTCCCCATCCAAGATGTTTACCCCCTCATGTGTCACACACACTGCCCTTGTATGCTGTCTTGTCTGTCTGCAGATGCAACCTCTCCTACCCAATGTACCTCCCCACATGTACCTACATCCCTTCCCCAACATTCCACTTTCTCCTTAGAAAAAGGGCACCTGTCCCAGAAAAAAAACATTGCCCCATACATAACTCTGTATTTTGCACCCATGTCCACTGGACACAATTAATGATTACATAAATTAATCAACACAGGTATGTTGCCCTCAGCCCTCTCTCTGGGGTGTGAGGCTCCAAATTCCAAATTCTGTACAACCTGCACAGCTGTTGCAGTAGAAGAAATGGAGAGCAATGGTCCTTTCCTACACCTATCCTGCACATCCCTACCTGCCTTTCGGTATGTTTTTCCCACTGTTTGCCCCTATTTCACCACTTTCCTATCACCCCTTTTTTTCTGTTTTTATTTTTAGTGTGGGTTTAAATGGAGCTAAGCAATGCACCGCATCACTGCTTATCTTGCGAACTCACGCAAACCTGCTTAAAAGTGCCTTAATCATCTTATGTGTTTCTGGCAGTGTTAAGAACATCTGCAGAATAATCACTACTGCCACATCTCAAATCCAGGCCCCTGTCAGCTACAACACAGTGTTTTAGCCCACTAAGCCACTCAGCTCTGAATTGCAACAGGTATTTCTACTAACATATCTTGATTGACACTGACACACTGCAAGTACATATAATGGGGAAATTGGCAGTGTACATTGGACTGTGATGCAGACACTCTACACCACTACACAGAAAAATAAATATTAATGTATGTACATGAGGCCTGGGATGGCAGGTATAGCTGTCAGCTGTACAGACTGTTGCAGAATGTCCACAGTTGTGCACCCTAGTTTTGGCATGGTTTCACAAAAACATATTTGTCTGCTCATACCTCCCAACCGTACCAAATTACTCAGTAAAAAATGACTTTTGGGGTCTAAATAATGGAGTGCCAAGATTCCCGAGTGGCACCCCTTCATTTCTGATTTTTTTTCCAACTTTGTTTTTAACTGTTTTTCTTTCGTGCTTTTGAGTTGACTTCATCACGTGCATGATGACATCAAGCTCTGTCAGCCTGTAGGAATTGAGCTTCATTTTCAGCTGTGGCTGTTTGAACATGCACAAGGACAACATTTATAGTTTATTTATTTTCCTATTGAGAATGGAGTTTATTTATTTTTTTGCTTGGGAAACCTTAACAAACAAGCTTTATTTCTGCATGGTGGGTGCTAACAAATGGGAGCTCTGTAAGGTACTTGAACAGAGATAGAGAGTAGTGTGTGTGTGTGTGTGTGTGTGTGTGTGAAAATGATCACTGAATACATCTGGTAGCTAGAGGTACTCAGGCTCAAACTCTGTACCTTGGGCACAGGTTGAAAGAGCCTAAAGTCCCTAGCCACCACCACTTGTGAATTTATGCCTCATATTTTTGTTCTGTTCCTCATTAAATCTGTGGTTTTCAGGATTTTGGCATTTGAATTTCAGACTTCATATTCTTCAGAAAATAAATGGTAACACAAAACCTTTTATTCTAGCAATTTTCTAAGTTTATATGATCAGTATTTGAAATGTGCCCCTATTTTGGGGCTGTATTCACTCATTATTGGATGTGTCCAGTTTTTTTGTGCTAAGACATTGACTTGAGAACTATGGTGAGAAGTGGGAACTGAATTCTGTATTCCCCCATTATTGGCTTTGTCCAGGTTTTTTGTGCTGAGAGGTTGAGAGCTATGTTGAGAAATGAAAACTGAATTCACTAAATGACAGCCATTTAAGATTCAGTATTCTTGTCTTTCAGGAAACTGCTGATTTGGCTTTGTGGTATGCTGCTCTGACTATAGTGCACAGGGACCTGGGTTCAAAACTTGGCAGTGAAATGCATGGTGGTCACACACCATTTTATTCAAGCAACTTTCCAAAATTATACAAGCAATGTTTAAAATGTGTCCCTGGCTTTTGGCCTTTTGCCCCCCCCCCCCCAAAAAAAGTGAAATTTAAAATAAGTGCAAGAAGCTGTGCAAGATGTTTCTTCCTGTCCTCTGCATCTTGCTCTGTCACACCAACCACCTGCATGTCCTCTCTCACCACATCCATAAACCTTATCTTAGGCCTTCCTCTTTTCCTGTTACCTGGTAGCTTCATCCCTAGCATCTTTTTCCCAATATACTCAGCATCCCTCCTCAGCACATGTCCAAACCAACGTAATCTTGCCTCTCTGGCTTTGTCTCCAAACCTTCCAACCTGGGCTGACCCTCTAATATAATTATTCCTAATCCTGTCAACCCTTGTCACAAGCAGTGCAAATTTTAACATCCAGCTCTAACTCCTGCCTTTTTGTCAAAGCCACTGTCTCCAACCCATATAACATAATTGGTCTCACTACCCTCTTGTAGACCTTCCCTTTCACTCTTACTGGTACTAGTCTGTCACAAATCACTCCAGACACTCTTCTCCACCCACTCCATACTGTCTGTACTCTCCTCTTCACCTCTCTTCCACACTCTCCATTACTCTGAACTATTGATTCCAAGTATTTAAACTCATCCACCTTCGCCATCTCTACTCCCTGCATTCTCACCATTCCTCTATCCTCCCTCTCATTCACACACATATATTTTGTCTTAGCCCTGCTGACCTTCATTACTCTTCTCTCTAGAGCATATCTCCATCTCTCCAGAGTCTCCTCCACCTGTTCCCTACTATCACTACAGATCACAATGTCATCTGCAAACATCATACTCCAAGGGGATTCCTGTCTGATCTCGTCTTTCAACCTGTCCATCATCACTCAAATAAGAAAGGGCTCAGAGCTGATATATATATATATATATATATATATATATATATATATATAGATATATATATATATATATATAGATATATATATTCCAAAGACATGCATCTGGAGCATTTATAGTCGGACTTTCCCGGTCAACAAATGTTAAATAAATAAATAAAAAATAAAATATTGCAAGTAAACTTTTATCATGGAAATGTTCTGAATAGGGCTGTTTTGTCATTATTGGTTCATGCATTTTGTTTCATTACCTACTAGAATAATGTTCAAACAATAAATTTAAAATGCAGTTGTGTGTAGAAGTCAACTTTTATGATGAAAATGTTCTGAATAGGGCAGTTTTGTCATTATTGGTTCATGCATTTCATTTCATTGCCTACTGGAAAAATATTTGAACAATAAATTTAAAATGCGCTCTAACTTAAGTCATTAGTGTTTATGGTAAATAGGGAAAACTAGCCAGGTAATGGGGCATTAGAATGGCTGCAGGGGAACTCTGGTGCTATATTTTGGTTCTGTTCTTCAGTTTGCATTTGAAAGTTGGTATCCTACAATTCCATTGGAGTGGGCGGGGTTGCATAATTATGTATGCAAATTCTATGTTAATCAGTGCACAGATTTGTACCTATTTTTCATGGGCCTTGTCCAGATTTTTAATGTTTCCAGCTTGAGTGGTATGTGTCTGCTAGAGTACTGGCAAGTCATTATAGATTGAGATTAGAAAAGCATGACAGACATTTGAGTGTTACACCTCATGCCCATCAGAAAATGCATGCTAATGCAATTCCTGTGTCACAGACTGTATGCATAGACATTTATCTTGCAAATACACCTGTTGTAGCTGTGACTGAGTAGCTCAGTCTGTTAAATTCCATGCATGTAGTAAATTTTGCCATCAACAGTCCTGGGTTCAACTCCAGTGTGTTGGACTTCAATTACATTCTTGTGAATACAGCAAACAATGGCCGTCATGCAATTTTAAGTAAAACAGGTTGCTGCTACTGAATTAACTGCTACACATGTTAGCAAGTCAAAGGACTGTAGGTATGGGTACACTGCACATATTTGTATAGCCTACCTATATGTCACTTACAACTCTTTGATTGGCACTGTTACATAACAGATGCACCTTAAGCACATGCCTCAACTGGACTGTTATGTGTACCTTCACCCTGGCTCTGCTGTGATGACAGAGCTGACACTGCTCCCTCAGTCACACATACAAATTGCTGTCCTCCAGCATGTTCACACTTCTCACTATGAGTCCTAGGCAAAAAGCTCAAGCTGCAGGCTGCAACATATGCAGCTATATGTTATGCTACCTGCTACAGACCTACCATACCTCACAACCCCCTAGAACAAGGGATCCACATGACACCCATACATAAAGGGGTGGGGAACAAAGGTCAAGTGACAGGGGCATGTGTCACAGCCTGGCCCTACAAATATACAGAGCTGATAGACCACCAGCTGCTGCAGCAGCATGTATATTTTGATGGGTATGGCATCTGACACCCACATGTCTATTCCCCCTTACTAACCTCAATCCACAATGTTGAACACTGAACTGCCAGATAATCATAAAGCCAATTGCCAATGGCCAAACATAGCATGCAAAACTGTGGACATACCTCATAACAGTGGGCAGTATTAATACCTACACTGTGTGATGCTGTAGACTCCACACCTCACTAGTGTCCATCTCACAGACTAAGAAAGGGGCTAAGGCCTACATGTAGGCCTTAAATATTACACTGTTATGCTATGTCACTGGCTAATGAAAGTGCAACCCAGCTGTTCTGGATGCAATTAGCAAGTCTGAGCCATAGACTGGTGCACAGGCAATTACCTGTTAATGATCATTACCTACAAAAGGCAAGTAACTGTGTATGGGAAACAGGTCTGTAACTTGCTATACCAAGACAGACTGTGATTTACCAAGCACTGTTCTTCAGGATTTCTTCACAAAAGGATTATGTTACTCTACCAGGTATGTAATACAAGACCCCATATAATGGGGATGGGAGGATGCAATTATGGGGAATAGGGATTACAACAGTAGGCCTGTAGTACATCTCTGGGAATGACATGTTGTTGATACTCTGCTGTCCAACAGCCACAGGCATACCTCTCAACTGTGCCTGCTGTGAATTACATCACAGCTGTAGTCCTCTCACCCTCTCCTACAATGGTTGGCTCCTGTATGAATTCTACTGGATTATGTGTTAGACATACTGTCAGTAAGTAAGGGTAGACACAGCTGTCATATCACATGATGTACTGTCATTCAGCTCTTCTCAGTCTGTCAATGTCACACAGGAATAGTTCAGACATGGTAAAGGTGTCCATGACTGTCCTGATGTACTCTGGCTAGGTCACAGTTTAGTCGACATTCATATGTCATTGCTTGAGAGCTATGGCTAACATACCTGTCAACACCCTACAGCAGGAAGTCAGGTCATAGCCAATATTACTGAGGGGGACACAGGCCAAACCTCAGCAACAGAGTGTACATATTGGTCATGCAAAGTAAGAGTATGAATAGAGTGACAGATATTACTGTAGCATAACTGTTTTCTGAGGGTTGTGGCATGTGACAGCCAGATTCACCATATTCTGGGAACAACCATCAGTTATTGGCCAACTGCTTGCCAGATGTCCACAGCTGTCTGCTAAAAGGACCATATACATCAGGCACACATACACATTCAGCAAACATCTGTGTACTGGAGAGGTATGATGCCTACAGGGAGGATAGACTACAGCAGGTTTGCATTGCTGTCTGTTATTGTGGCACAGTGATGTTGTGGACTGTCCCCACATGCATGTAATAACACACACCTATGTGTCTGACAGTGGCCATATGACATAGTAGTGGGACTTTGTCTACAGGAGATACACCACAGTAGGCAGCATTGATGGGTGTGAAGACATACAGCACACTCTGTTGCATCTCCCCTGTATCTGTCGGTTTGGTGGATTTTAACACAGAGTCTGCACAACACTTTAATGAACACCATATAGCGAAGGCTTCAGCAGGTATTAGCACAGACTCTGGGGATTTTATTTCTAATGCTGAAAAGACATTTGCTAACTGTGATTCTTGTGCAAATTTGACATCTGATAATGGCCAAGATGTTTCTAATATCAACAACTCCACTGCTAGATCATGTAAAAGTGACATTTTTCTTTTTGAAAGAATGATATTTAGACTTAAGTCTCTTCAATATGAAGTGCACTATCTGAACAAGTGCATTAAATGTGAATAGGTCCCATTTACCCTCAGGATTGCCAAATTTCTGAATGGTGTTTCTCCGGGTAATAGGTTATTTAAACAGCTTGAAACACTATTCAACAACATGGGTATTGCCATGCTGAAACTGTTAGTGAAAGTGTATGAAATTATCATCATCATCATCATCATCAGCCCTCTTTTTCCCAATTTTTTTTTCTACATGGGGTAGAGGTATCATGTTAACTGTCACCAACACTCTCGATTCAGTGCCACACTCCTGCCTTCTTCAACACTCATACCCGACTGTCGCAGAACTTCTTTCACACAATCCATCCACCTCTTTGCTGGATGTCGTTGCTTCCTCTTACTTTCTTCCTGTCTTTCCCAAATCTTCCTCACCAGATTGTCTTCTGCTTTTCTGCACATGGGCCCAAACCACAGTAATCTGTTCTTTCTGTTCTTTCCTGCAAATGGAGCTACTTTGGCTTCTGCTCTTATGTCCTCATTTCTTCATCTGTCCTACAGTGTGCATCCTACCACCTTTCTCAGGCATTTCATTTCCATCACCTCTAGCTTCTTCAACTGTTCTACCTTTACTGCTCAGGTTTCTATACCATACAGTAGTACTGGTCACACCACTGTCTTGAACACATTACTTTTCAGCTTCTTTGGCATTCTTCTGTCATAGACTACACCTGATACTCTATGTCAGTTGGCTGCAGCCCCTCTGATTCTAGCTTTGACCTCTGTATTCAGACTACCCTTCTCCTCAACTACCCCTCACAGATACTTGAAGCTGTTTAACTGCTCCACTGTCTTCCCTTCTATCTCTACTCTCAGCTTCTTCTGATGTCCCCAATTTGCTGCCATTACCACCATCTTATCTGTGCTTAGTTTCTTCCCATGTGCCTTCAGATTTGCATTCCATTCTCCTATCCTTTGCTGAAGTTCTAGCTCAGAATCTGCCTGTACTGTCACATTGTCTGCATACAGCAGCTTTGTTGATCTGTCCCCTCCAACTTGTTTGCTAATGTCATCCATTACCAGTATGAATAGCAGTGGGCTCAGCACTGAACCCTGATGTACACCCACTCCCACTGGGAACCCCTCTGTGAGGCCGAACACTGTTCATAGTTGAGTCATTGGGTCCTTGTACATAGCCTGCACTAATTCTACCAATGTTTCTGGGACTTTAAACCACCACAGTACTGCCCATATCAGCTTTCTTGTGACCTTGTCATATGCTTTCTCCAACTCTAGGAATGCCCAGTTGGACTCTCTACTCATCTATAACTTAATTATCTGTCTCAATGCAAACATTGGGTCAATTGTGCTGCATCCAGATCTGAATCCAAACTGCACGTCTCCCATCTTGCATTCTACTACTCTGCATATCCATTTATCAATCACCCTCTCCAGAACTCTCATGCAATGTGGTAGGAGTTTGATGGCTCTGTACTGCTCACAGTTGTGGATGTCCCCTTTGTTCTTGTACACTGGCATGAGTATGCTTATTCTCCAGTCATCTGGGATACGCCTTTCTCTCCACACTGCTATTAGTACCCTCAGGAGCCATTCCTCCCCTATCTCACCCAGCATATTTATCATATCTGCTGTGACCTCATATAGGCCTGCTGATTTCCCTGACTTCATCCCTTGCCTGTGATTATCCTGCTGCAGCTGTTTCTGCAAGATCATATTGTGTAGCATAGCACATACTGTGAACATCTGTGCTCATGTGGCTGGAGAGTACTGCAGGGTTCCACCAGATATAGCGAGACATGGGAACCATGACTTGAGCAGCCCAAGCACACATTCTATGATGTTCCTAGTTTGTGCGTGCACCTCATTATGGCATTCCTTGGTAGGTGTGTGTGCATTTCTTATCGTGTCATCATCCACGTTTCCAGTGCATAGCCATCATCCCCCACTAGATGCCCCCCCAGCAAACATCTGGTACAGCTGTGATGCGTGCCAGATGTGGGAGTCATGATGTCTGTCAAAACTGCTGGCACACACATTCTTGGTGATGCCCTGGGCATTCCACATGACCTGGCAGTTGATAGAGTGATACCATTGTGGTTGATGCAGACTCTACCCTCCTCACCAGGTGGTGCTTTGAGATATACATGGGTGCAGTCTATGGCACCCAGTACCTCAGGGTAGTGTGCTACACAGTAGAAGAGATGCATACTGCTGGCCCTTTCCTCAGGGGTTCAGGGTAAATAAATGTGCTCAATGACATGTGTTTGCATGACAGCCAGGAACTGGTGGAGTACCATGGATGCTGATGTCTGTGAGACCCACTTGGTCTTTGACAAGTATCTGTAGCTAGTATTCTAAGGGCTACACATACCTTTGTTTCCACTGGGATGGGTTCCCCTCAGTTGGATCTGGGTCTGAGTTGATGGGGGCAGAGCTTGGTGAGTTCTTTTAGGATGTCCCTGTCCACCCTGTAGTGATCTACAATCTCCAGCTCATGTAGCTCCTGGAATGTTATCCTGGGCCTGAACACTCTTCTTCTTTTCAGTCTAGGCCTATTGTCAGCAGCAGCATCAGCAGTGACCTTAGCATCTAGCACATACAGATGTAGCAGACCTGCAGCATCTCCTAGCATTCTGTCAGATAAAATGCCCAAGTCTGCACTCCAATGGTGCAGAGTATGGGGGAAAAATCAGATTGTAGGGTGTATGCATACTTTATAGTGCTCTGCTATGCGATTGACTACCTATGATGCATTGCACCTGGCAGGTACATCATTGAGGGGTTTGAATGGCCGAGTGTAAGTGGAAGAGGGGTTATCACTTATGTATACATGATTTCTTTCACAGGCAATTACCTTTTTTTCCTGCTTAGCACAGCAGCATGGTGCACAAACCCGCACCATTGGTATAAACACTGTTCACCAGTCAGTATACACACCCCATGCATGTGCACACCCAAACAAGCTAAAACTCACACCCTGAAGCTAAGCTATGCTAAGCAGCACTGGACACACACACACCCCCCCCTGCTTAACTCAGCAGCACACCATGCAAACGGGTGCCACTGAGCTGCAGTGTACTTAAACATATAGTGACACACTCCCTTTTGGTGTCAGTTGCCTCTCCTGCAGACACCAACATGGTTCTGGGGGTGCACAGATTTTATCTGTAGGCATGGTAACCCATTTTTGCTATTCAGTAACCTCAGCTCATTTGCATACAGATCCATGCAAACATCATAGATACTTTACTATTCCAAGGCCTGCCTCCTTAGCAACCACAGATATCTACCATTGTACATACTCCATGCAAGGCCCTATAATGCATTATTGTCACATATTTATTATTTTCCATTTTTACACTTTTTAATATATATTTATTTTGCATAATGGCACATTTGGGCACTGCTGTGTGCCATGCAAACTTCATATGGGTATTAAAAATGTATATTGTATTATTTTGAATTACTTTTTGGACATACAGGGCACTGTTTTGCACAAATCGCTGCCTACTATGCAATTTCTGACCTTCTAAATAGGCTTTTACAGCCCCTGTTCAATTTTTATTATTTTGTACATGGATATTTTCTGTGTACACTTTGGACACCAACACAGGGTCTGCAGGACTGCCTATCTGCTTGCTGGATTACTCCAGCACCCTCATTTGCATGCAATTCAACTGTTTATGAGGTGATTTGCAAGTCATGGACACTTCTGTGTCTGCATGCTTGTGCACACCCTTCTGTTCTGTTTTCTGGATCTCATGGCTGCTTACTTCCATGTAAGCTCCATGCCACTATGCCAGCATGGAAAGTCACTCCATGTAGGCTTTATAGAATTACCCCCAAGATCTTTATCTTGGCTGTAAAAGACTCTAATGATCACTGACCTTAGTGTAGGTGGATTTTTCTTTATTGATGTGTGGGAAAGTGATCTGTGTGCCCTCTCAGTACTGAAGGAAAAAGCTTCAGGCAGGTTCAACAGCTTATGCAGCCAAGTATTTAGAAACTGAATCATACTGTCTCCTTTCTCTTTCTCAGGGATGCCATAAATCCTAATATAGTTCCTTCTGGATCTGTTTTATAGTGCTTCTATTTTTCCCCAAAATAAGTTATTTTGTTTCAGGAGACATTTAGTATTATTCTCATTCTCCCATTTAAATCAGTCATTTGTGTTCTATATTTGAAGTTTGTTGTTTAAGAGCTTCACTCAGCACTTCTGCCAGTTTTTTTTATATTTGCCCTTAATATTGTCTATTTTGCTTTCCAATTTATCCATCTTTATAGAAAGTTCATTACTGTTGTTGAGTATAGACTGAATGTCTCTCTTCATTGCATTCATAGATTAGTACTAGGCTAACTGCCCTTGCGAGCCATTTTAAGCCTAGCCAATTATCTGTTGTGAGACTCAAACCTTGCGTTTGTAAGGCAAACCCCTTAACCATTAGGCCACCTGTACACTGGGTTTAGAGTAACTCATTCTGAGGGAATTTGTTTCTTGGCAGGAAAAAACACTGAAAAAGGTTCCAAACTTTTTTTTCTTGTAGATGTTTTTTAGAAGTAGTTTAATTATACATCCATCAAATTTTGAAATGTTTTCTTTGAAATTTTCTGTATAAATCCTGTCAGTTATACTAAACCAAAGCAGTGAAAAATACTGTGTTGTTAACTGTTCACCATCTTAACTTGGAGTCATTCTAAGGAGAGTGGTGGACAACTCAGGCAGCCCAGAAGGCTATCATTATTGTGGAAGTTTTTTCAGACAGTTGGGCGCCTGCAAGAAGTGGTATAAGTTATAAATGATGAACATGGAGAAGCAGGTAAGCTGGAAATAATACCAGAACTAACCTGTATTAGCAAACTTCAATGAGCCCCAATAAAAATGTGCAAGTCTAAATAGCTAATCCACTCTTTTTACATTCAGAATGGTCACTGTCTTGCTACCTCTGAAGGTATGATTATCATCTGACTCTCTAGCACACTGCACAGGCTTTTCCAAGGAGGTTAAGGTGTTTGACCCCCCCTTCAATAGATGGAACATGCCCTACTTCCCTCTCAACTCATCCAGTCCTGAGCAGCAGCAATATAATAAATCCCTTTGCTTCCTTAAATCTTTGATGCATAAAAAAACTTGCTTCCTGAGATTTTTTTTGAAAAAAAAATCACATTTCACATTTCAAAAAATGCCTCATATGATTTGTAATATTTTTAAAATGATGCAAGTTAAAACAATATAAAATATTCAAGTTCTTCCTTAGATGTTGGCCTCTACAGTTGTTTTAAAAAGTGAGTCAGACTATGTTGCTCTTATTTTGCAAAAATATAAAATGGTGTTGTGGCAAAAATTAATCTTATACCGGAACAAACTGTTGCATATTTGCACTTGTGAATGATAGACAAATTATATAATTTGAAGCATCATTCATTGCTTAGAGTGCTTTCAGTATGAATATGACAAACCTGTCTAGCTCCTCTTCTGTTTTACGTTATTGGACAAGATATACAGGTTGTGCATATACTGTTTTCATAACATGTCAAAACAGCAGAATTAATCCACAAAATTATGCATGAAAGATGACAAGTATCAGCGGCAAAGCTTTCTGTCTTAATGTTATGGATATGATAGCAACATTTGTTCATTTGTAGGTCAGACAAGATGAGAAATTATTGTTAATATTCTTAATTGTTGTGTCAGTCAAGCAATTACATCTCTTGATGTCTTCATGTTATCATTCATATTTTATCTGCATTTTCATTAACTCCCACTGTTTGCATAGGTCTCACACCCAATATTTGCATTTTTAATGTAAATACAGAAAATGATTCTTATTTTTCATGCTTTTTGTTATTAATTGGAAGTCCAAATGGATATGTGTCCATTGCATGGTTTACTTTTGAGCAGTATCTGGTTGATTAGTTTGCCTAGACTCAATTGTAAATGTTAATTGAGGGTATCAAATGCAGGACTACAGGATAAGGTCATTAGGTCCTCATTTATAGTTTCCAGCCTTAACTCTTTGTGATAAACTGCCTTCAGGAGTGTGGGCACCACAGTGGTGGTCTCACTGCGCATGTGTATTACATCATATCAATTTGTAGGTGTCACTTTGCTCCCTAATGCAAAACCTACAGCTCATGAGATGCTAGCTTTAATGTTCAAATGTAATTTTTGTTAATATTAATAACCTATACCTGACTTATTTCTTTAGATGTGTGATTTTGCAGAATTTTTTTATGTTACTGTAAGACAGAAATCAGTAGTGTACGTTTGCGTTTTGAGTCTGTGCTTGGTTACTGGCTTTTTGCAGTGCAACTATTTATGGTTTTTGGTGTTTGTTTTTTGCACTGATGTACTGTTCGTTGTTCTGCTTTTGGTTGTCTTGTTTACCCCTTGTCAAAAAAGGAAGAAGCATATAAGGGTGAATGCTGGTAGTTGTCTCTGGGCTGATCTGACTTGTAATTCATGATTCTGATTCTGTCATCATTTTGCCTGCATTTTTATTGGTATACCATGCCTAGAGAAAATGTTTTTCAAGCATTGATTACATATTCTGCGGTTGCCAATTTCACAGCATATGCTTTTGGAAGATAATTTGATCAAATAGTCTGCTGTTGCTTATTTCATAGTATATGCTTCTGGATGCAAGCAATAATAAGCAATCCCTGCATATAATCCAGGTTATTTACATGGAAAAAAGGTCAGCATCTACCTTCTGATAAGGACTTTGTGGTACCAGATGTAGATTTAATGGTTTATTAGGATTGCTGGACTGGTATAGAAGGTATGATAGATAAGCTGACACTTCATCTGAGTTGTATTTGTTTATTCATAACACATTAGCTGATAAGCCCGCTTACACTTTTCAGTTCCTGTGTGTCCTTTATGGACATTTCTATGCATTCTATGTATTTCTCTCATGACTCTGTGATATTTTAATCTTGCCACCATTTCTATGTTGTCTTTGGTGACAGTTACAACTGTCCTGCAGTGCCAGTACTTCATACTTTTAAACAGTTAAGATGTACTTCAGCTTAACATCATGGCAGCTTTTTCATTTTCTTGATGACTTACAGCCACTTTTGCATCTGCAGCAAGTACTGCTGCTGTAATTAGCACCATGTATGGCTGAACACATTCATCTATTATATGGTTAGATACAGAGTCATTTAACTACTGCTTTTGATGTTATGTGCAGTGCACACTAGCTTTTCAGTAGTGTAAGCTGCATTTAGAACATATCATTGTGCCAATCTTCATTCTTTGAATTTACTGTGGGCAAGCATTGTGAACCTTCACAATATTAACAGTAGTCTGTAATCAGTTTCTATGTTAGCTGTTTTCCTGATACAAATTGATGAATCTCACATACAAATGTGATGCTGTGATGTTCTGTCTCCTTTTCGGTTTGGGTATATTTAGCTTCTTCATGTGACAGGGGCACAATGCATACATAATGGTTGCCAGCTGTAATAAAATTTCTGAAGCAAGCAGATTTAAAGCATGTTTGAGATTCATCAGTGAAAATGTTGATTGGTCTTACTGGATCATAAAACTTATTCTTTCTCAAGATTTCACTCCCAATAATTTTTAAAACTTTTATTTATTTTTGTAATTTAGACTTATTGACTGGGTTACTTTTTCTGCCAAGCCATGTATACTTATTTCAGTATAGGTGCCCATTCCAGTCAAGTTGTGGGTATCCTTCTTGTCTTGCAATCTTACATGTTTTCGAAGACTGTAAGCATGTAATACTCTTCCTTTGCATTCTCATTCACTGAGCTAATATTTTACCCAGAAGAATATGGAAAATTGTTAACTTGCAAAACTTTTTGCAAGTCTTCTCATAGGTCATACACTTTTTGGAGGGAGGAATGTTGCATTCTGCAGTGATCATGCTTCTTAAAACTTTTATCATTTCATGGCCCCATTGGCTGTTTCCTTTGCTCCAAACCCACTGACTGTTTCCAAGTTTTTAGCGTGCGCATTATGGAGATTTTCTTCACCAGCTGAATTACTCATGACTTGACTGTTTCAACTGCCCAGCACAATACTTTAGTAGTCTTTGTGTCCTTCTATTAGCATGTATTCTATGCACAACTGCCATTCATCAGAGAGTCTGCCAGTTCTCCAAATATGCATCTTTTGCTAAAATTTTTCAGTTCACTCTTCTTCTCATTAATCAGCTCTTCACTTTCTGCATGTTCATAAAGAACCTGTGTCTTTCAAACACTCCATTTCTTTAAGGTATGAAATATGACTCAAAGTGTCGTATCGCAGATTTTAACAGTTATCACCTTCCTCAAACACAACATTTACCATAACTTCTAACATTTTATTCCTGACAACCAGTGTAGCAGTCAGGCCTTTGTTTTCTTTTTTTATTGATGACAACAGTTGCAGACCAATATAATTCAAACTGTTGTTTGACCCTGTCAAAGGAAAAAACTTCAAAGACCAATACACGTAAGGTTCAGTTAAGGCACATTTAATAACTTGCTGCAAGGAGACAAAAACATGCAAATACAAGGATTTGTCTAACTACTAACAGGAAGTATGCTTATTCTTATACTGTTTTACAAGACATGGCCTTCTAAGGCTGACGTAATCAAACACAACTTTCAGTATTGTTCTACAGCAGATGTTACTCAGATTTTCTGCTGACATGACTAGATTTATGAGAATTTTTTTGAGAAAAACAACCTGGCCTTGGTGAGCACTAATCCGTTTACAAGCTTCTATTGTACAGTGTTACATTTCAAGGTACTTTTCTAACTCAGATACAAGCAAATGCTGATTGCAGTTCCTATTTTCAAGCAGGCTTTGTCCTAATTATCTATAGCTTCTACAGCTGTGTATTTTCTCACAGCACAAGTGGAACTCCTTGTCTAAGTTTCATAACATTTATACAAGTAGTATTGTTCTATTCATTATTTTCCTAACGCAAGCAGAAATCATCTGCTTCTCAGTAAATTTCCAAGGCACAAGCAAAGATTTTAGCTAACAATACAAGGTCAGAAAGCATCTGCAGTTTGTACAGATTTATGCAGTATGAAATAGAATAAATGTGTTAACCCTTTTCAAGCTCTAAATGCACTAAGCATATTACTAATACACACATTAATACACATTTTTCTGACATTTCCCCCCTATTAATACTTTTATTCTACTTTCAAAATAAGCATAAACAGTTTGTTTTCTTCTCCTAACCTCTTCCACTCAGGATTTGCAGTTAAGACAGTCATTCAGTTTAAACTTATGAAAGCATTTTCAATCTTTTAACAGTTCTTCAAACTCAGTACTTTGATATAAGGTTTCAGAAACTGACATGTCTATAAAGTCTTTAATCAGTCTTTTCATGCAGGGGATACCACAACAAACACATACTCCGAATAGGAGCATTCATACACAAATGGCAATCAGGATGTTCATTAGGATGGTACCCCACCCCTAAACCTTTTCTGGAAAAAGTCCATCAGTGGGTTTGGGCCTGGTTTGGTCATGGCCAACACTTGCTGAATTACCTCAAGATGATTGTTTATCTTGTGTTTATGGTCAAGAATATACGAACAGCATTCTTCTTGGATTAAAGTGCAAGTACCACCTCTCACTGCTAGGGTGAAGTCGAGAGCCATGCGGTTTTGAAGCACTACAGTTCTCATGGCATTCAGTTCATCAGTCACCAATTTGAGAGCAGAAAAAGTTGCATTGCTCATTAATTCGAGAAGTTTTGACAGTTTTCTCAGCTCCCAGATCAATTTCACTGCTCCATATGCTGGTAATATGCCTGCCCATGATATAACGCTATCACTCAAGTCCGTATGTGTCAGTCCTTTGCCTATGGAATGATGGTCTTTCCAGCGCACATCGATTTGTCCCACTGGATTTACTGGTTTCTTGACGACCTGTAGGACATTTTGAATTTTTCCTCGAGGCAAAACTGCAGTGTGTCGTATGGGCGGAACCAGGTAACCCAAAAAACAACTACCGGACCAATTCTCAGGTAACCATTTGTATGCCTTTCTGCCACACACAAAATAACAGTCCTCTACTTTAGTAGTAACCTTGCTATGAATATACACTCGCCCTGCATGAAACATTTTTCTATCAATTATAGATAGTTGCTTATAAAGAACAGAATTATGTTTTACATCATCATGAATTGTTTTGTGCATCAATCCAAGAAATGAATCATAATGTGTATTACAATAAAAATCTACATTGTTACCTTTAGTGTAACATTTATAAGGAACAGTCACATTGCAATTGCTCCAACCCACCTGAACAGTATCATTTTTATAAAAACACACAGTTCCCTTTTGTGGAACAGACAAGTGCAATGCTATTTTATCTTGTGATGTAATGGTTGAGGTATCATAAATCAAGTTTTCCCAGGTCTCATTGACCCCTAGGGGAACTGTAGTCATTAATAACCCCCCGTATGCTGTCAGCAAAGCTGTGCAAATCCAGCAATTCGAAACATTGAAAGCCTCAGCATACACATATTTAATTGCCTGGTAAGTGTTAAAGTTTGGATGCCAGTCTATGAGTAACACTTCACATTTATTCAGTTCAGTCTGTGTGGCTGGGAAAAGGAAAGGCCACGACAAAAAGATTATTGTCACTAGTACAGTTGACAGGATGATTATGCAATACTTCTGAGGAAAGAGTTGTTTTGCATTTACATTCCTGTTTCTTCTGGACCCTATCATTTTTACTCTTGGCATGTAGCAAGATTTTTGTCCAGTTCAAAGTTTTTGACTAATTTGCAGTGCGTCAGGTGGATCCAGGAGGCGCGCTCCACTATCTTGACTGCAGTTGGTGTTGACAGAAGCACTTGATATGGACCTTCCCACTTTGGTGATGCCCAGTTCTTTTTCTTTACTGTCTTCACCCAAATCCAGGTACCAGGGGACACTGCCACTTCTGGCGGTCTGGTTCATTCTTTATCTGAAACAGAATTTGACTGCAACAAATGTTTAGAATTTAACAGGTTTCTCATATACTCAGCTAGTGTACTGCCAGCTTCCTGGTCTGCGGGCATGAGAGATTTCCACTGAGGTATATAATAAGCCCTTCCAAATAATTTTTCAAAAGGAGTCAATCCTTTTGCATTCGGAACAGTTCTCATGCTCAACAGTGCCGGGGGCAGACAGTACACCCAATTTCTCTGTGTTTCTACTATTAACTTCCTTAGCTTATTCTTTAAAATCCCATTATGCCTCTCTACTAACCCTGCAAACTGTGGGTGATACACACAATGATTTTTTAAAGAAATACCAAAATGTTTACTTAACTGTTGTATGGTCTGGTTTACGAAGTGTGTGCCGTTGTCACTGTAGATCCTTTCCGGAATGCCGAATCTAGGGATGATTTCTTTAACAAGAACTTTGGCCACAGTTGCCGCGTCTTGATTTTTAGTCGGAAAGGCTTCCACCCATCTGGAAAACATATCTACAATGACAAGACAATACTTCTTATTTTCACATTTATTCAACTCTATAAAATCCATACAGCTAGTATGAAACGGATACGGTGGTGTAGGGAAACTCCCTTGCTTGGGCTTTAATGCCCCTTGTGCATGATGTTTATTACAAACATGGCACATCGAGCAGAATTTTTTAGAGTAATTTAAGAATCCATATGTCGTGAACACTTGGTGCACCAGCTGTACCATCCCCCCCGTTAAGACATGGCACTGCCCATGGCTCAACAAAGCTGCATATCTAAACAAATTAGATGGCGATATCGGTTTCCCTTCTTTAGAGATATACAGCCCCTTTTCAAGAATTGCTCCTCGTTTTACCCATCTTTGTTTTTCAACTTGCATAGTAAGTATCTGCATTGTCTTTAACATTTCTAAGTCTAAAATCTCAGAGGGTTGTAATTCCTCATTCAAAAGAAATACTTCTGAAGCTGCCTGCTTTGCAGCTGTATCAGCTCTCACATTACCTTTTGAAATCCTGTCCTTTTGCTTGGTATGAGCTGTGCATTTACAAATAGCTACTTTCTGAGGTAACTGAATAGATTCTAAAAGATCTAAAATAAACTGTGCATGATTGATTGGTTTGCCAGTAGATGTTATCATTCCTCGATTTTTCCACTGTTGTGCAAAAACATGTACCATAGAAAAAGCATACTGGCTGTCAGTAAAAATGTTCACACATTTACCCTTTGCTAAGGTACATGCCCGTGTCAAGGCAATCAATTCTGCTGCCTGTGCAGATAAATTGTGTGGTAAAGATTTCACTTCTATAATGTCAGTATCAGAAACTACTGCATATCCTACTAGGTTCTGTCCTGCAGGACCCCTTTTGCACGAGCCATCCACGTAGTATGTCACCTCGGCATCATTTTTTTTTTTTATTTATTTTACATTTGTTGACCGGGCTAGTCTAGCTGGATATATGTCCATTTTCAGTAGAGGCCCGGGGAGAAAAGCTCCACTAGTTGAAACAGGTATCATCATAAAAAAGGCATTTAATGTTACATTATAAACATAAAAAAAAAAAAAAAAAAAATTTATAACAAGTTAAACAGATAATATTAAGAGATCAAGAAAATAATGTGGTTTTTATTTTTTTTTTTTTTTTTTGTGCAGTGAAAGTTAACAAGGGAAAGGGTGAAGGAAAGAAAAAATAAGGTTAATCTGGATTACTGCAGGAGCAAAGCCAGTGTTTATTGAGATACATTTTCAGTTGTCTTTTAAAAAGTGGGAAAGAGGTCAAAGATGTGATATCAGAGGGTAGTTTATTCCATGTTTTTCCAACAGAGTTGGAGAATAGACAGTCACCTGCATAATTGTTAGATTTGGTAATATTAATCTGAAGTTTATTTGAAGAACGTAGTTGTTTCAGGTTATTGTATGGTGAAATAATGCAAGAAAGTATAGGTGTGTTAGCTGGCTGATATAGAATCTTATAAGCTATAAAGAGCTGTTGAAGTACAAGTTGGTTAGGAAGTTCGATCCAGCCTAGCTCTTTTAAGTTCAAGCAGTGATGAGTTTGAAAAGGAGATCCTACTGCGAATCTAGCTATATTATTATAGGATGTAGCTAATTTTTTAATGTTGTGTTTAGAAAGATTAGTGTAAATGGGGGAAGCATAGAGAAGAGTGGAGATTAGGTGAGATCTGGCTATGGTGGACCTTGCTGTAGGCGTTAGGAAAGGTTTGATTCTATAGAGGGTTCCTATTTTTTTATTAACTAATTTTATTGTGTTGTTGATGTGAGAATCAAAGTTGAGGTTATTATCAATAGTTATACCTAATAGTTTTGTTGTCAAGTCAGGAGAAATTAGAGTACCATCAGAGGAGGTAAGAGTAAAATGTAGTGGAGTAGATTTACGAGTAGGTGAAAAAAGTAACAGTTTGGTTTTTTTGGGGTTAAGGAGTAGACAGCGATGAGAAAACCAATGTTCTACAGTATTAAAAGCTTTTTGAGTAAGAGATTGGAGTTCTGTTTGAGAGGTAGCAGTACAGATTATAGTAGAGTCGTCTGCGTATTGTATGCAGGTAGTGTATGGGATAGCCGGTTGTAGGTCGTTAATAAAGATTGAAAATAGAAGAGGGCCTAGGATAGAGCCTTGAGGTACACCTAAAGAGATAGGGAGGAGATTTGAGAGTGAATTTTTCCAGAGTACTGCCTGCTGACGATTTTCAAGGTAAGATGCAAACCATGATAAGGCATGATGGTCGAGAGCAAGAGATTTTAGTATATGTAGTAGAAGTTTATGATTCACCATATCAAAAGCTTTGGATAGGTCGATGAAGACTGATGATGATAGATAGTTGTTGTTACGGTTAGTGTTGATGGAGTTAGTGAAGGAGAGTAAAGCAGTAGTGGTACTGTGTGAGGGTCTAAAACCATGCTGACAGTTGGAGAGTAGGTTGTTATTGAGAAGGTGATTAAGTATTTGTTTGTGAATACATTTTTCCATGATTTTAGCTATTGGTGAAAGGAGTGCTATAGGACGAAAATTAGAAAGATCATTGGACATTCCCCCTTTATGTAATGGTATAATATGAGATATCTTCCAGATAGAGGGGAAAATTCCTTCCTTTATAGATCTATTAATAAGGATGGAAATAGGGTAGGCTAGGACTTTAGCTCCTACCTGCAGGAATTCTGCAGGCAGTTTGTCTGCAGAGGGAGTGGTAGGTTTTAACTTTTGGAGCAGAGATGAAATAAAGGAAGTAGAAACAGGTTGTAAGTGGAGGGTGGGAGGTGGGTTTGATGTAGGTGGAAGTAGGTTAGAGGTATCAGGAGAAAGATGACTAGCAAGAGTTTGGATGGTGTTTGTGAAGAATGAGTTGAAGTCATTTGCTATTTGTATAGGGTTCTCAGGGTTAGAGTCCTGGGGGTCAGGTGTAATAGAATGACCAGGAGATAGTAGATTATTAATACTGGCCCAGAATTTTTTAGGTTCTTTATTAGTGGTTTGTTGCAACTGAAGGTAATAGTTCTTTTTGTCGGTCAGGATGGCTCTTTTTGTGCTGTTTCTTAGCTCTCTAAAGTTTTGGCGATCAGTTAGGTTTTTAGTGTTACGCCATTTTGCCCAAGATTTGTTTCTAAGAATGATTCTATGCCTAGTGTTATTAGTTAACCAGGGTGCTACTTTTGTTTTGGTTCTGATGGTTCGACTTGGGGCATGCTGATCCAGAATAGATAAGAACGTAGAGTTAAAGTAATCTACTGCTTCATCAAGGGGGAGATATTTTAGTGGGGTCCAATTACATTGTTTAAGTTCGGCTTGAAAGTGTTCAGAGTTAAAATGCTTTTTTGTTCGTAGTGTTCTATAAGTGGCAGGTAAAGTTAAGTTTGTTTTGTGTCTAATGACATAAGTTAATGAATGATCACTTAGATCATCAGGGAGGGTACCAGACTGGTAGGTTTGTTGGGGGGTATTAATCAGAATCCAGTCTAAGATGGATTCGTGGTTGTTGGATTTATTTGTTCTGGTAGGACAATTGATGAGTTGTGTGAAGCCATATAGGTTTATGTGGGAGGTGGGGTTTATACTATTGCAGGAATTCCAATCAATATTGAAGTCTCCTAGGACAAGTGTTTCTTGGGGGAGGTTATTCGACAGCAAGCTAAGGATACATTCTAGAGTGTTAGTGTTATTTCCTGGGGGGAGATATATGCAAATGATATTAATAGCTTTACTAGGGTTGATTTGAAATTTAGAGCTGATCACTTCTGCATTATTGTTTGGAGGAAGTTTCAGATTTATTATACTAATTTGAAGTTGTGCTTTGTAGAGAATAGCTACGCCTCCTCCCTTTTTGGTTTTGCGGTCAAGTCTAAAGATATTATACCCGGGAGGAGTAATTTCATTGTCTTTAGTAGTAGGTTTTAGCCATGTTTCTGATAAACATAGGATATCAAATTGGTGAACATCTAAAAGGGCATGGAGTTGAGAAATTTTGTTACAGATGCTTCGTACATTAAGATGAGCTACTGTGAAAGAATTGGTATAGGTGATAGATGATGTAGAAGGAGTTTTGTCATGTTTTTTGAAGCTATTTGTGTTTGTGTAATGTGGGCCAGGGTTAGGGTGAATATCCCCATGCAACAGAGATTGTAGGAGTTTGAAATAATGGAGCTGGAATTGTTTATGTAAATTATAGATTAATTTTTTAGTTTTTTGTTTGCTTAGCTTGAGGTGAGCAAGTTTATGGTATCTGGCAATTAGGTAGTTAGGTTTGGTAGTCAGATTTAAGGTGATTGGAGTAAAAGGTAAGGTAGTTGAAGTGGTGTGTTTAGAGGGAAACACAAGAGTAGAGAGGAGTGGGTATTCATAGGAGGTTAGGAGATAAGTAGTTACAAGAGTAGGTAAGAGTGATAAGCAAATAAGTGTTCGAAGGTATAGAGGGAGGAATAATGTACACATTTTGAAGGTTAGTGGGGTGAGAGAGAGAAGAGAAGAAGATATAAGTAGAGAAGAGAAATAGTACTATGACTACAAGTAGTAGTGGGGAGGATAGGTTTGAGAAGGTGGGTGTGGTATGAGGTGGGAGGGGTTTAGTATGTGGATAAGAGATTGTATCTGATTGGTTGGGGGTGTGTTTACTGGCGGTATAAGTGTAGGACTACTGGGGGCGGGTGGGATTTGGGGGCAGGGTAGGGGAGCGGAGTGAGCCCGAAGGGCGAACGGAGTGGGTAGAGACAAGAGAGCAGAGTGTGGATGAAGACAATCAGCAAAGTCTGGAAAATTCAGCATGAGATCTTTTCTAGGAAGTGTATTTTGCTCAATTACCTGCAGGCAGCTGTGTGGTGTGCCATCTGCAGGGGTTGGGAGCAAGGTAGAAGGGTTCAAAGTCGTACATCGCTCAATTGTCATATGAGGTTGGCTCATCAATATAGTCATACAGGAAAGATGATTAGCAGGGGAAAGATATGCTACCTTCTCTTGCAGTAAAGTAATCGCGACTGCTGAGGCACTCTCAATGTGAGAGGGTGGAACAAAACTACTGAGGCCGAAGCCTGTACTGCCATTGCAGCTGCAACTACTGCTTGTACACAGTGAGGTAAAGACCATGCCACTGGGTCCAGTTGTGATGAATAATAAGCAATAGGGCGTTGCTTGTCCCCATGCTGCTGTGTTAACACTGATGTCATATAACCTTGCTTACAATCTACAGTTTGGAAAAAACGTTTATGATAGTTCGGTAAATCTAAAACTAATGAGGACGCTATTAACTGTTTCAGTTTGCAGAAGGCAGCTTCTGCTTCTGGTGTCCATTGTAACAAATCCTGTGCTGCCATAGGCTTTTTATAAATCAGGTTAGTCAACGATGCAGATTCCAAGGCATAGTTTGGAATCCAACTCCGACAAAAATTAGTCGTACCCAGGAAAGACATCATTTCCTTCTTGGTAGTGGGTTTTGGTGCTTGCAAAATCGCTACTTTTCTGTCCTCATCTAATGTCCTACCTTCCTTGGATATTACATATCCTAGATATTTAACTTGTTTTTTCCAAAGCTGCAGTTTATTTTTGTTTACTTTATGTCCTTCAGTGGCCAAAAATTGTAATAACGCTATGGTATCTTCTTTACAATCTTGCTGGGTGGGGGCCGCCAGCAGGATATCATCAACATAAAGTAAAATCTGGCTACCTCTTGGTTGGGTAAATCCCGCCAAGTTGCTTGCCATTTCTTGTGAGAATATTGTTGGACTTTCACAATACCCCTGTGGTAGTCGTGTATATGTATACCTTTTCCCCTTAAATGTGAATGCAAACCAATACTGGCTGTCAGGGTGTATTGGTATCGAGAAGAACGCATTGCTGATATCTACCACAGAAAAATATTTCTGTTGAGGTTTTAAATCATTTAACTGGGTGTGTGGGTCTGGCACTGTAGGTGCCCTTGGTATTACTGCATCATTTACAGTTTGTAAATCTTGGACCATACGCCACTCTCCATTCGCTTTCTTAACAGGAAATAAGGGTGTGTTACATGGTGAATCAGGAGATTCCACCAGCACCCCTTCCTTAAGTAAAGCTGCTATAATAGGTTTGAGTCCCACCTCTGCACCTTTTCTTAAGGGATACTGTCTTTTTTGTGGTCTAAATGCTGACTTTGGTGTAATAGTAACTGGTCCCGCTGTACGAATTAAGTCCTACATCTGACTTTCTTGTTGACCAAATAATTTCTGGTATATTCTGTAAGGCATTCTCTTCCTCCTTCAGTAGGAGTGCTAATCAGCTGTCCTTGCTAGACTGCAAGTGTACAGCTGGGTGGGTCTGAGTTATCCAATTCAACTTCTGCATTTGTATTCCCTGTTCTGACAGTTCTAACTCTGTCTGTTTCTCCCATCTTGTGACTTTTTCTCCTAAGTCTACCCATTTCACATGCTTGTCCTTAGTTAAGCTAACATGTGGTAATCGATTAGATTTATAAAGTGCAAAGAACTCCTGGGGCAATGAACAGCTGACTACACTGTTCCCTTCTGTGTCCCAGTACAGATTACATAATATCAATCTGTTTGCATGATTTCTAAACAATTCTTGCTCATATTCCTTATTAGGTCCTGGTGTGTTACAATAATAGAGAGTACAGTGCAACAAATGTTCTTTATCAATGTCAAGGGAGGGGAACTTGCTGATGGCTACGTTCATCAACTATTCAGTCACTGCCCCTGGACCAGTCGTAACCAAGTCCTGGCTGTACCAATAAAACATTTTACCCTCTGTTTGCACTGCAAAGGTATCACTTTGTTGTTCTGCTTCCATATCCTGCATAGTCAGAACTACTGCTATACTAAATAGCTGCATAAGGTCTCTGCCCAAGAGGTTTACTGGGCATTTTGCAGAAACAACAATTTTGCTTTTCTGGGTCAATCCTGAAACAGGATCAGTTATCACAATATTATGGGAGAGGGGCTCCCGATACAGCTGTCCATTAGCTGCTTTCACTAATATGTAATCAGGTGACACTGAGTTCTCTGGCAATTTGGAGGGATGTATCAGGGTCCATGATACCCCTAACTCACACAAGAATCTGACTTCCCTCCCTTCTACCAGGAGTGTAACTTCTGGTTTCCTGTCTGCTAAATAGAGCTCTAAGCTCAATAAAGCCAAATCCAATATTTCATTTTCTTCACTATCCGTGACTTCCTGTACTTCCTCTATTTATATCACATTCTGTACTCCCTCTATCACATTCTCATTTGTCCCTTCTCTGCTATCCCCTTCTAGTGATTCCTGACTATTATATAGTCAGTCCTCACCCTCATTGTCTTCCGTGCTTGCCTTCTTGTTTTTCTTGCAATCCCTTGCCAAGTGTCCATTTTTACCGCATTTAAACCCTTTTCTTTCGCCCTTCAAAGTCCTCTGATCGCTGATCACATTGTTTGTTTCCCTGGGCATTTCTCTTGCCCTTTTTCCGGGACTGTACTACATAAACGTCTGCTCCATCTTCTACAGAAAATAATCGGGCTTTCTTTTGCTTTTTGCTATTAAAATGCCTTTCGGCATGCCTAGCATATTCAAGTAATGACTGTAACCTACTTGTACGATGATCTACCATATGCTTTGTGATAAAGCTGCTTATGGGTGCAATACTGCCTTTCAAAAATGCATTCTTTAACTGCTGCTCATATGGGGAATCATGTGTCTGATCTTCGGGAACCTGCATTCCACAGTGGTTATTAAAACATTCTAACAGTCTGGCATAATATCTGTCAACAGTCTCGCCTTCTTGTTGGATGCATTGATTAATGCAAGTCCAGTCTGCCCTACGCTTCCATTTCTCAGTGATTCGGTCTGTAAGACCTCTCACTCTGTTGTCTAATTCTGTGCTGCTATGTGGGAGGGGCCTGAACACAGCATCACGGGGATTCCAGTTGCCACTAATCATGTGACAATCTGGTCCCACAATTTGTCTGACTACTTTTTCTACCTCTTCTCCATTTAAATTATAACTTAGCCTCATTCCTTGCAAATTTTCTAAAAACTTTCTAAAATTAACTTTTGGATGGGGAATTCCCTCAGTGGCTTTCTGGATGTCTTCCTGAGTCCAGGGTCTATACACTAGAATAGATGGGTCCTGACCTTCTTGTCCTGCCTGAGGATTAGGCACTTCTATTTTGCAGTGTCTCTATTTACAGTGACAGCAGGATATCGCGGGGGTGGACTAACTTGTTCACTTGCCTCATATTCTGGTAAGGGAGGCGGAGGGGCCGATGCTATTACTAAGTTATTATTCTCCTTATCGAAAAACATTGCTTTTGAATTATTACTCTTTTGTTCCCTTCGGTTTACTTCCTCAATCCACCTGTGTGCCTGAGGAATTCCTAATTGACGTTGCTTTTTTACCCGACCTTTAGAATCAGTTTTAAGCTGTTTGACAAGTTTGACAAGTGAGGATTTTTCTAATTTACCATCAAATTCATACTTATTAACCCATTTTGAGTAGTGTTTAATATTATCAGCACGCTGTGACTGCATGTATTTCGCGTCTTCGGTTAACGGCGGATTTTGGGGTCTTTTTGTGCAATTATTACCCATTCTGTCCTACCCTTTTAATCGTTACGTAACTCCTTATTTTTTAACGTGGTACCATGGATTTTGTTATAGTCTCTTCAGAATGACTGCCTACCTACTCTGTTTCCCTGATCTATGACAAGACAGTAATCTTTTTTGTCCCTGACTTGTATAAACAAAGTCTTAACAAAATAAATACAAATCTAGTCCCTGATCTAAAACAGAAAAAAAGGTAGATTCACCTTACCTGAGCCTTTGTGATTGATCACCTGGTTCGAGTAAACCCGTCCTTCAGTCGCAGATCAGAAAGTGTCTGGCCTCTTTTGTACGACAATTCAGTCGGAGGGCTTTTCAACTAAGAAGAACAGATGTGGTTTCTTCCCTGTATGGTTTCAAGCCACCTGGCCTGTCTGATCCAAGGCGAAGTGAGGATTTCCGGTCCGAAGGACCAATCTGTCAAAGGAAAAAACTTCAAAGACCAATACACGTAAGGTTCAGTTAAGGCACATTTAATAACTTGCTGCAAGGAGACAATTAATAACTTGCTGCAAGGAGACAAAAACATGCAAATACAAGGATTTGTCTAACTACTAACAGGAAGTATGCTTATTCTTATACTGTTTTACAAGACATGGCCTTCTAAGGCTGACGTAATCAAACACAACTTTCAGTATTGTTCTACAGCAGATGTTACTCAGATTTTCTGCTGATATGACTAGATTTATGAGAAACTTTTTGAGAAAAACACCCTGGCCTTGGTGGGCACTAATCCGTTTACAGGCTTCTATTGTACAGTGTTACATTTCAAGGTACTTTTCTAACTCAGATACAAGCAAATGCTGATTGCAGTTCCTATTTTCAAGCAGGCTTTGTCCTAATTATCTATAGCTTCTACAGCTGTGTATTTTCTCACAGCACAAGCGGAACTCCTTGTCTAAGCTTCATAACATTTATACAAGTAGTATTATTCTATTCATTATTTTCCTAATGCAAGCAGAAATCATCTGCTTCTCAGTAAATTTCCAAGGCACAAGCAAAGATTTTAGCTAACAATACAAGGTCAGAAAGCATCTGCAGTTTGTACAGATTTATGCAGTATGAAATAGAATAAATGTGTTAACCCTTTTCAAGCTCTAAATGGACTAAGCATATTACTAATACACACATTAATACATATTTTTCTGACAGACCCTTATCCAATTTTCATATATGTTACTGGTCCTTTAATGTTTAGGGGCTGGTCGTGGAGCCTCCATTTTCTTTGTAAACTGCAAGCTAGTAGTAGTTTACTTTTTCAAAGCTACTATTTTCTTTTGACTATGCAATTATTCAGTTCTTCTTGCATTTAACTTTAATGTTCAAATTCATGACTTGAACGGTTCCTTCCAAATCCACAGTCTACTGAGACAATGGTCTTTTGTTATTATGAGCTCATTCAGATCATATCATATTATTTGGAAGGGAATAAAAGAACTACTTTAATGCAGAGATCTTGGCATGGCTTTATAGTCAACATACATATAGCTGCAACAACTGCCTTAGAAGAACTGAAGCATTCTGTTTTAAAACACACTCAAATACTGCAACTTAACCGACCACCACTTTGATGGCTGATTCAAACTTACTGTAACAGTAGATGTGTTAATATATCACTGTTGCAATACCTAAGCTGTATTGGTCCAACCCCATACAATCAGCTTCACAAACCTTTTAGCACCTTCTGTGCACTACATCTGTCAGGAGCTCAAGCAGAGTTCCATAAAAGGAGAGCTGCAGTGCAAAAAGCTTCATAACATTTTTTGCCCAAGATGGAGGCAAGAATCCTGAAGAGCAGGGAAGCAAACCAAATAGTGACAATATGCAAAAAAAAAAGGTAGACATCTCCAACTGTCAAGCAACTTGAGATGCGTTGACTAAAAGGCAGGTTTGGGAGTGAAGACCTTCAAAGGTTTACTGCCACCAAATAATATGCTTCTCAGAGGCTTTTGAGGATCAATGGTCAGCTTGTAATTTCCTTTGCTGAGCAGATAATTTCTCTTTTAGGGGAAAAAAACTTCCATTTTCTTATATTTGCTGATGCTTGATTAGTTTCCTCTTCAGGAAAGTTATTTTAAAGATAGGAATGCTGTGTTTTAATGGACTGTCTCAACATTGGAACCTATTTTTAAGTGAAGCACTATTTTTTTCTGTCAGTTTTAAAGTAGTGTTAACTGTCTGCTACCATATTTTATGTTTGTGGGCCAGTCATAGTATTTCAAAGTGTTTTTTACTCTGTATTTTTCTGTCAAAATTAACTTCTGTGCACTAGTAGTTTTGTTGGCATTTGATGCTTGTCTTTCCTGGGAAACAGGCACCCAATTTCAACTTGATCATGGATCAGGTTATCAGGCCCAAACTCTGTCCTTCTTCCAGCCACAAAAAGAAAAATTAAAGCAAACAGCCTTTGCCACGACAGCAGGCTAGCAATTTGCCTCAGCCCCAAGTGGATGACTCTGGTGTGGCCATATGTTGTATCTCAGACCACTCATCTTGTACCCCAAATCCCTCTGATGTAGCACCTATAGCCACGATGGACTGGGGGTTAGCCATGGCCTCTGTGGGTGTTGGAGTTTCCTCGGTGGGCAAGGGAGAGTTTCTCTTGTTTGTTCTGAGAGGTAACAGGGAAGCTTTCCCTGTTGTGTCAGAATGTTGTGCCCATCACTGGGAAAGTAGCAGCTGCCATCAATAACATAGTTGGCCACATTTTTCCTGTCAAAAAGAAAGAAAACCAAACATGTATGTATGCCTCCTCAGTTTCTTTTGGCTAGGAGTAGTTTACTAGGACTGGCTTAGGTTTTAATTCAGGCTATTGATTCTTTATGTAGAATAGTTTCTGTTAAAAGAAAGATGGATGCCACTTTTCTTGAAGAGATTCAAGATTCTGAATCTCAGCAGGAAGATGTGAAGGAAGCTTCAGGGGCATGTCCTCAGATTTATGATTCAGACTCAAAGGAGAACTCAGTTTCTGATTCTTTCTGTGGAGGTTTATTTTTCTCTGAGACTATTGCTGGAATCTGCCAGAGTATTCAATGGGAGAGGACTGAGGTTACTTAGTACCTCAGAAAATACTATGAGTTGTCACAGAAAGATTTTCTAGGACCTACACTCATTCCTCCTGACCTGTCTGCCTATGAAGATGTGTGTCTTACTGACTGCAAGGTTCCTGATAGTCAGACAGCTGTCTGTAAAAAGGCAGATAGGATGTATAAAATTTCTCAGTCTTTTAAATGTTTCTACACTATTCCAAAACCTGACACAGCAGCTATAGCCTTAGTTGACTTCACTGCTACTAAGCACTTAGGTAATTCCAATACTACTCTTTCTAATAAGGTGAGAACATTTATTGATAATTATGTGAAAACATGGATACTTCTGCAACTTTGATTTTCAGAATTTTAAATTGTTGCGGTCATATACTAACGTTTATTCTGAAATATTGTGAAACTATGAAGAATGTTTTATCACAGTTTCTTCTTGTGAAGAAATAAAACTGCATTGAATAACTTAGTTTCTTCTGTTGCACAGGTCACTACTCATTGTTTGCAGAGTGTGTGTATGACTCTGTAGATACTTCTTCCAGGGCTATGGCCACTGGTACTGTTTTATGAATGTTTCCTAGACATTCTCAGAACCTCTCACATGATTAAAAAAAATAGATTTTAAATTATCTTTAGATAGAGATTTAGGGTTTGTCCACATTGCTGCAAATGTGATAAAAAGTGTGATAAAAGAGGGAAGTTGATCCAGCTGATTCAAAATTGTCCAAGGCTTTTATTTCTATTCATTCAAATTAAAAAAAAAAAAACAGAATAAACAGTCTGAATAAAATTCAAGTAAATAGACATTTAAGAAGAAGAGGCAAGGGACTCCCTAAAAGAAGTCTCAAACCTCCCAAAACAAAGGACAGTCCAACAAGTCTGAAGATCAAAAGACCCAGTGACCCCTCCCACCCTGGCTCCTATTCTCTTACAGAAAGTCTGAATCTCATTTTCTTCTCTTTGGCAACATATTGTTTCAGACAAATGAGTTCTGAAAATTATTCAGCAGGGTTACAGATGGCTGTGGTGGCAATGGGAGGCAATTCCTCCTTTCCAGGGGATCATTCCTTATCCTGCAAACCAAACTCTTTTGTTTCCTCCTATTCTTCATCACGTGCTGCCCCAAGGAGTGATACAACAAGTTCCACCTTACAACATGGGGAAGGGGTTTTACTGTTTTATTAAAGGATGTTCTTAGTGACAAAATAAAAAAGTTCTGGACCTTTCTTTTTTAAGCCTGTTTGAGATAGTGCCCAGATTTAAAAAGATATCACTTCACAACCTGTTCCTCTTCTTCCTCTTTCATGTTTCCTGGTAACAATATACATAAAAGATACTTATCATCACATCCCTATTCATCCAGACTTCAGGCATTTCTTATGGTTTTTGTTTGCCTGGATCATATTATCAGTTCTTTGCTTTACATTTTGGACTATCTACTGCATCAAGAGTGTTCACAAATTGTCTGACTCAAATTATAGCTCATTGCAGGCTGTAGGATATCCACATTTAGATGACTTGCTTATCTTTGCAGAGTCTTTTCAAAATGTCAGGAGTCTATCTCTGAAGAAAGATATCTCTTGCACAAGCTGGGATTCCAAGAGAACATTCAAAAAATCTCTCTTGACTCCCACATCCGGAACTGTATTCCTGTGATGTCAACTAGACACTTCAGTTCAAAGACCTTTTATTCCAAATAAAAAATAGATCTTTATTTAGAGGTATTCCTAAGGTTTTCCACTTAGACTTCAGCCACTGCAAGGGAATACCTCAGAATTTCGAGTCTTATGGCAATTATGATTTTATGATACTCCTGGCAAGACTCCACATGAGGAAAGATACAGTGGCTTATGAAATCTCTTTGATCCTAGCATCAACATCCTTTATCTTTTTAGATCACAGTACTGGGGTTTGTTAGAAGAGAAATGTTTTGGTGGAGATAACAGATACCCTCTTCTCCATCCCTGCTCCAAAGCAGTCACCATAGATGCTTTGGACTTTGCTTGGGGAGCAGTTTGGGAGGGATAAAATTGTAGGGAGTGTGGGACATGAAGGATAGATGCAAGCACACAAATATCAAGGAAATACTTGTCCTGATCAGGGCTCTTAATTTTCAAAACCATTTAGATCCCTGGGACCTCTTCAAGAAGTTACAGATAATACAATAGTCATGTGGCAAATCAACAAGCAAGTGGAACAAGGTCATACCCCATTTGCAGACTAGCCATTTTAACTTGGGATATAGCTTCTCAGCACAATCTCATTGTATATGCATTCTACATTCCATAAGGGCAAAACTGACTGGCAGACATGCTGAGGAGGAACAGGTCAGACCCCCACAAATGGAAATTAGAGCAGGGATCTTCCAAGATTTGATCCATCTGTGGGAAGTTCCTCAAGTAAACCTATTTGTCTCCTGTGTGAACAATCAACTGGCAAAATTCATTTCCAGGACTCCATGTAAGAAGACCTGGAAGACAGATGCCTTTTCTTTTCTTTTGACAGGAATGTTATTGTATACCTTTCCACCCTTTCCATTAATATCCATGGTAATTCTGAAGATTCAGACGGAATCCCTCAAAATCATTGTGGTGACTCCATTCTGGCCCAGACAACCACGGGTCTCCCTTTTTTTGGAAATGGCTAGGAGCATTCAGCACATGCTTCCTCACAGAATGATTCTACTCACACAAGAACAGGGGTGTTTGATACACCCTGATATCAATCATCTTCAATTGAATGCCTGGATGATAAGGTCTTTATTCTTTTTAGGTACGTGCTTTCTGAAGACATGAAACAGGTACTAATGCAGGCAATAAAACCTGCTACTAAAAAATCATATATTAGCAAATGGAAAAGGTTTTTGATTTGGTCCCAACCACATAACCGACACCCATTCAGGGCTAGTTCTCTAGTTTTGCAATAATTGTGTGAGTTAGTATCATATGGTCTTTCTTATTCCACTATAAAGGTTCATTTATCAGCCATTTCAGCATGCCTGCCTATAATATATATATATATATATATATATATATATATATATATATATATATATATATATATATATATATATATATATATATATATATATATATATATATATATATATATATAAATATATATCTATGCAAATATATATGTGTATGTGTGTGTGTGGTTGTGTGTGTGTGTGTGTGTGTGTGTGTGTGTGTGTGTGTGTGTGTGTGTGTGTGTGTGTGTGTGTTATCTAAATGTATATGTGGGAGTCATTGAAAACCTTGAGGACTCCAAATATACATTCAAGTATCTAAACATCAAAGTTAGGGACAGCAAAACATTTTTTATAGATATTGAAGTTTGGTGGGGTCGGGAGTTTGCCTTTTCACCAAGGTTGTTTGCTCTCACAGTTGTCAGATATATACTTTAAAGGGGGTGTGAGGATGCATGGGGTCTTGTCTCCAAGCAGAAACTTTTTTTTTTTTTCCTTTTTAAAGGTTTAAAGGTGCAATATTTTCTGCTTTGATCCCTTAAACTTTTGATGTTTTGAATGTATTTGATATACATATGTGCATGTATGTGGGTATATGTGTATATGTGTACATAGATATGGATCTACTTTTAATTATCAAAATCCCACATAAGCAAAGACCAAAAGATTGAGACCGGAAAACTGAAATCTCACAATCCTGAAACTACACAACACTGAAACTCAAAATACCAAAACCGAACGGACAAACCGCACATAAAACCCACTTCAACAACCAACAATATACATAAAACACAACATTATATACCTCCAAACACAAACAATATTTATAATATTAAATTAATAACTAAACATCCCTCAACAAACCATACTATCTAAAACCAACCTGAGTGGGGGGCTCTGCCCCCCCCACATCCCCCCAACTACATTTACTGTCAAGGCGATACTGCCAGCCCAGCTATCTGGAATGTTGTAAATAATTATATGTCATTTGTGAATATCAACGTAATTCTTATGCTTGCGTATCAAATGTATTAGAAGTGTATGTCACATAAGCTGGTTTGTACAGATATGTGTGCTGAAGAGATATTTTGTAAATTACTGAGCTTAAAAATGTAACCACAGTGTACCCTACTGGATTAGAACAAAAATGTACCTGTGCTATTTTAACTGTTTAGATGTATATATTTTTACAATGGAAACTGGAACCCCAGATGTGAGTGTGTGTGTGAGTGTGAGTGAGTGTGTGTGTGTGTGTGTGTGTGTGTGTGTGTGTGTGTGTGTGTGTGTGTGTGTGTGTGTGTGTGTGTATGTGTGGGTGGGTGTGTGTGTAAAACACATCTCCAAGAGTGTGTGTGTCAGCTACTTGGGCAGGGACATGAAGCACTGGTTGGACAGAGAGGCTGCTGGAGGTCTTGGCTTGGCCACTCAGCTGAGATCTCAACTCTATAGCTGTGCCAGTGGGGAGTGTTATTAGAGATCTGGAGAAAGAGGAAAAACCAGCCCTGGACTGACTGTGGTCTCTGTGTGCTCTTAAGGGAAATTGCACTTGATGCAGAGAGCTGCATCTGGAAAGACTGTTTGTGTACCTGTCATCCTCCCAGTGTACATCCCCCACTGGTGCTAGTGGTGAGGATTGAGGCTCCTTGATTACTGGGCCAGAGGTGGGGCATCACATATACCAACTCCAGGATTGCACTACAGTGGGGAAAAGGGCATATACCTTTGTCTTACCTTGTAGTATGGCACACACATCCACTACTGCTGGGACCATACAAAACATCCACCATATTTGCTCACATATGTCCTACACAAATTTAAAGGGACTTACCACATTTACAGACGCTAACTACGAATGTCCTATGACAATACTGTAATTATGACATTGGTGATTTAAATTTCAGACCACTAACACTCTGTATTTTAAACATTCAGTCTTCTGACCTTCGATCTTCTACACTTTTAGGATTTTAACCTTTCGGCTTTCGGGTCTCGATCTTTTAGTCTTCTTTCATGTGGGATTTCAGTAATTCAAAGGGGACCTAAATATATATATATATATATATATATATATATATATATATATATATATCTATATCTGATTATATAATCATAACTATACTGCAGTTCAGAGGGTCCTGGGTTCAACACTTGGCAGGGGTGCATATTTTGTATTTAATAGCTGAGTTGACCTAGTGGTCTAATGTACTATACTGTATTATAGATATATATATATATATATATATATATATATATATATATATATATATATATATATATATATATATATATATATATATATATGTGTGTGTGTGTGTGCGTGCGTGCAACTTTTTTATACTAACCCAATTACTTATAGCCTGAGTTTATTAGAAAAAAATGCAAGGGAGAAGTTGAAACTGAAAATCATATCTTCTTCTTCTCCCAGTTAGGGGTCGCCACAATGGATCACCTGTCCTCTCATGATTGGCAGTGGAGTTTTACAGTGTCAAGTTGCTAGCCCCGCATCCCATCTTCCACAGAAGGCACACACGCGCACACCCAGGGCCAATTTAGAGTATCCAATCCACTTACAACATGTCTTTGGGAGGAAACCAGGGCAACAGGAGGAATCCCACACGACCACAGGGAGGACATGCAGACTCCACACAGAAGGCACCCCAGCCGAGGATCAAACTGGAGAGCTTCTTGCTGTGAGGTGGCAATGCTAACCACTGCACCACTGCAGCCACCTTGGAACTGAAAATAATATCTAAAACAAATATATCTGTAGCTTATTATGTTGTTGCATGATAACACAGCAATCTAAACTGCACCGCATAGTGACAGCTGAACTGCTTAATAAAATGAAATTACTCAATTCTGCTATAACTAAAAATCCACATAATTTGTTCTACAGTTTTCGTGTTCCATGTCATTGTATTTTCCCTGCCACTTTTGATCTTTTTAAGAATCCACATCTGTTACTTAGTTGCTTGTTTTTGTTCATTTTGTGGAAGATAACCAGATAAAAAGATAAAAGAAAAAATTGAAACCATTTCTTTGAAAAAAATTCAAAAGTTGGTTTGAATATATGATACAGATGCATTAAAAACAGGGTTTGAGTGCATAGAGAATTTTACATAGAAGACTATGGCAGTAACATGTACAGCACTGTGGTATCCCACCCAGAACATCTGGGTCATTAGAAAAAAATGATGCATTTGCAATTCATGTTGAGCTGTTCCTTCCAGGGGAGATGTAATTGCTCTGTCTCTGAAACAGTGTGGTTACTGGGAAAAGTAGAAAGTAAACTAAAAAAGATAGAGCTCACTTGTCTGTGCCAAAGTTTTGTCATGTACCCCACCCTTCCTCCAGATGTTAAAATACTCAAAATAAGGCTTGCTGTGTACTGGGAAAAGGCCTCTTGAGAAATTAAATCTGGCTTTGCAATTTGGAGTAGAAAAAAATGGCTATAACATTTCAATCCATTACATTGCTAAGTACTTGCTATTTAAAGCAAACCACGCCAGTATGAATCATAACATTTCACTCACATACCAGGTTTTTAATTGCATACTTCAGGAGATGAAATCCCAATGCTATGGGGTGAGCTTACAAATTTGTCCTTAGATATTGCTCATTCAAAAAATGTATATTTCTAGAAGCAAAAATAAATTAACTGAACAACACAGTAACTTTCCTGCATTAAATTATATGTATTATTTTCTCTGGAAAATGTAATGTATTCTTTTCCCTGGAAAGAGTAAAATTTGCTAGGACATTTTTTTTTTTTTTTTGCTGTGTCAATTAAGAAAACGGAACATAAGACTTAGCACAAGATGAAATAGAAATGTTTACATAAGCTGTTGTACTCACAAGACCCAGTTATTACACTTGAGGATTTAAAAAAGTGATCCTCAGGGACATTTTCAGGATTCCTGTTAGTAATATGTATATGCGTGTGCATTTTCTTGCTTAGTTTGTCAAACATCAGTGGTCAGAGGGCTGCAATTTCCCCTCCGACCAGTGTAGTACTGCCTGTACTGACTGCTGGAGTGTCATGGTCATATGATTGGCTTTTGGGGTGTGTTCAAAGAGTTCCCAAAGTGTCATGCTTCAGTATATTTCTGATGCTTAGATAGCCCTACCACAGTGTTTATCTTAAAGATGTGCAGCACTCCGATGGGCTGCCTCCCCTAGCCTACTGCAAATGCTAATGAGGCATTCTGGGGGAGCAGGAAATTGCAATTAGACATGTGCTCTCCTCCCAGAAATGTCTGCAGTAAGTGCTTTACACAGCTGATTGATTCATTCCTTATTGCCAGCTGCAGTAAGGAACTTGGCCAAATGTTTAGATTTGTCCAATGCTTTCAATGGGTGAGATCATGTCCTACTAAATTTCCATATCTCTCTCTCTCTCTCTCTCTCTCTCACTCTCTCTCTTCTCTTTTGGCTGTTCCTCTTAGGGGTCGCCGCAGCAGATCATCTGTTTCCATTTCTTCCTGTCCTCAGCATATTGCTCTGTCACACCAACCACCTGCATGTCCTCTCTTACCACATCTACAAACCTTATCTTAGACCTTCCTCTTTTCCTCTTACCTGGCAGCTCCATCCTTAGCATCCTTTTCCCAATACACCCAGCTTCTCTCCTCAGCACATGTCCAAACCAATGCAATTTTGCTTCTCTGACTTTGTCTCCAAACCGTCCAACCTGTGCTGACCCTCTAATATACTGATTGCTAAGCCTGTCCATCCTTGTCACACCCAGTGCAAATCTTAACATCTTTAACTGTGCCACTTTCATCTCTGACTCCTGCCTTTTTGTCAATGCCACCGTCTCCAACCCATACAACATAGCTGGTCTCAGTACCCTCTTGTAGACCTTCCCTTTCACTCTTACTGGTACCAGTCTGTCACAAATCACTCCTGGCACTCTTCTCCACCCATTCCAGCCTGCCTGTACTCTCTTCTTCACCTCACTTCCACACTCACCATTACTCTGAACTGTTGATCCCAAGTACTTAAACTCATCAACCTTTGCCAACTCTACTCACTGCATCCACACCATTCCTCTATCCTCCCTCTCATTCACACACACATATTCTGTCTTAGTCCTGCTGACCTTCTTTCCTCTCCTCTCTAGAGCATATCTCCACCTCTCCAGGGTCTCCTCAACCTAGTCCCTACTCTCACTACAGATCACAATGTCATCTGCAAACATCATATTTCATGGGGCCTCCTGTCCGATCTCATCTGTCAACCTGTCCATCACCATTGCATATCTCATTTACTGAATATTGCATATTGGTACAGTCATTACACAGTGATGTTTCACACACAATAGAACAATAATAATCTAAACCACATTAAGACCTCATTATTAATATGTCACTGTAGTCAGTAATCTCCTGAGGTACAGATGTTTCCTGAGACCTGCTCTCTAGCACTGACTGCACATTTCCTAAGTTTGCTGCAATTTTGATACAGTAATGAAATGTGATTTTTGACTGCAGCTGAGCTACATGATGTTTGTGTTTATGTGGGCTAAGCAATGGGTTCCACTGTAAAAATATCCATTTGTTAACCAGATAGGCACACTGGACACACAATCCCTTTTCAAGGAAGAACCAGTAGCAATGTCTAAGTGACTTACTCAAGGTCACATAGGGTTATCACCTGTCTTTCTTTGCGATGGACAGTCCCTCTTTGGGGAGTTGTGCCCTGTGGGAAATAAACCCCTAAGAAATGGCAAATGTCCTGAGATTTTAGGACAAAATGTATTTCCTAAGTTTTCTTTAATAGTTGCATAAAACATTCATTTTGTACCTGAAACACCTAAATATTATAAGAAATAGCATAAACAACTCAAATGCTACAATAAGAAGCTTTTATTTTGACCAAAAAGCGAAGTTCTGTCCTCTGCACTGGTCATGGGTATACTTTGTCATGCAAAATCTCACATTTCTACAAAAAATTTCCCACTTTGAGCATTTGCAAAGGTGGTAACCCTAAGGTCACATGGTAGGTAAATGAGGGCTGTGCAATCAAGCTCCATACAGGTTCCTATCAGTTCGTCGAAACTTCAGCAGTTCGAGCACCATATGTTCAAACTTTGAAGTTCGAAAACTGATTATCGCGAAGCCATGGAACACTGAATTCTTTTCCAGGGAAAGAATTTGGTGGGCCGTTTCTGTGGCTTTGCAATTTTCAGCACTGTGGTGGAAAGTGACGGGTCAGGTTCAGGTAAGTGTGCGATTGTGTGGACGTTAGGGTTATGGCACGGGTTAGGTGAGTTAGGGTTAGGGCGCAGGTGAGGTAGGTGTGCGATAGTGACAGACTTTTGGGTTAGGGCGGGATAGGTGAGTTAGAGTTAGGGTGCGGGTGAGGTGGGTGTGTGATAGTGACAGACTTTAGGGTTAGGGCAGGATAGGTGAGTTAGGGTTAGGGCACGGGTCAGGTGAGTGTACGATAGTGACGGAACTTAGGGTTAGGGTTTGGGTTAAGGTAAGTGGATAGATAGTAGTGTATGTACAGTTTAGTGTAGGGTTAGATGTGTGTGGATTGCTGTTTTTTTGGTGTGTGTGTGTTATGTGTGTTTCTTGGAACAGCGATTTTTTTCCCTGGGAAAAAAATCGCTGTTCTAAGCCTTCAATGGTTTTGCACTTTGAGGTTAGAAGTTAGAACATATGGTGTTCGAAATTCTGTCGTTTTGTTGAAGTGATATAGACCCGCTCCATACCATAGAAACTACACCTTGCAGTCTTAACCCTTTTTGCCAACTGCCATACTATACATAGTTAAGCTTATAATCATGGACTATTCCTCAAGTCATCTTCATATGTCAGCACTCAAAAGGTCACTGCATATTCAAACACAGCATTTTCCCTAATAGCATGAAAACTCCATATTACTATATAATATAAGTATAAGGGTAAAACCTTCTCACGTGGTTGTGCAGGGGAGCTTGATGTCTTGAAAAATGCTGTTTCATTTTATTTTTCTTTTTGTATTTGTTCATAGGTTCATAGGTTCATACTAGGCTATCTGCCCTAGGGCATTTATAAGCCTAGCCAGAGTATGTTTGGCTTTCGCCACCCATTTTAAATTAATTTTGCTATGCCCTTTTTCGAGGTTAGTATACTGTGCCTCTGTCTAACAGTGACACAGAAGTGATACCCGGGGTAAACCTATGATCTCCCATCCACTCATCAAGATTCCTCTTGAAGAGAGTCAATGAGGGACTCTGCCTAACCTGGACTGGGATTTTATTCCATAGTGAAGGGAGCCTCTGGGTTATGAATCTGTCCCTCCAGCATGTCCTATTTATTTCAGTGCTGAGGTTCAAGTCTCTCGAGCGTGTAGCTCAATGGGATTTGGATTTTTTGAGGTGCGGCATGTCCCTTAATTCCGGGTTGGACATGGCCTTATACGTCAGGCACAGGTCACCTCTGTGCAGGCGGTATGCCACTGAGTAGAGCTGGAGTTTTTTTAACCGGGCAGCATATGGCATCTGTTTGAGCCCTTTGATCCTCTTGGTGAAGTACTTTTGGGGTCTTTCCAGTTGCTGCAGGTGTTTGGTGAGGTACATCCCAAAAGGGGCATTGTACTCAATTATGGGCCTGATGAGGGATGAGTAAAGAGGCACGATGACCTCCCCTAATCTAGATGTGAATCCCTTCATGATTAGGTGGGCTATATAAAATGTTTTTCTAACCACTTTGGCCACGTGGTTGTCAAATGAGAGATTGCTATCAACTTGGGTCCCCAGATCCCTAATGACTTCTTCTGTACTTAATGGATTACCACCTATGTGGTAATTTGTGGGCACTTTGTTTTTTCCAAAGGGGATGACTATACACTTTTTGGCGTTTAGCTTGAGGCCATGGCTCTGGCACCAATTGTCTGTTTCTATGAGGCCCTTTTGGAGGATGCTTGTGTCGGCTGGAGAGTCGATTATGGCGCCCAGTTTGCAGTCATCTGCGAACTTGGTCAGCCACAGTCCTTCCGTGTTGGCCTGTACCTCCGAGAAATATATACCAAACAAGAGAGGTCCCAGGACTGAGCCTTGTGGGACGCCACTTGTAACTGGTTTGGAGTCTGACATGGCTCCAGCAATTCTAACCATGTGGGTTCTGTCCTTGAGCCAGTTTGCAACCCATCTAGTGACATAGGGGTTTATATTTAAGCTGGTGAGCTTATCTATAATGCCCGAGTGGGGTATTGTATCGAAGGCTTTTGCGAGGTCCAGGTAGGCTGTGTGGACCACCTTCCCTTCGTCAATGGCCTTGGTGACTGTTTCAAAGAAGTCAACCAGGTTTAAGAGGCAGGATCTGCCCTTAACAAAGCCAAACTGGGTAGGATCCAGTGTCTGTAGGTCCCCAATATCTTTATTTATGAGGTCCATGATGATCCTTTCCATAGCTTTGCAGACCAAGCTAGTCAGGCTTATGGGGCAATAGTTTCCAGGGTCCGTTGAGGCACCACCTTTGTGGAGAGGGACCACTGTTGCTGTCGCCACTCTTTGAGTACATATCCTGTAGTAAGGCTGAGATTGAACAGTAGTTTTATGTTTGGGTTTAGCTCTTCTTGGAGTTCATGTAGGGCGCAGCCTGGGACACCGTCTGGTCGCATTGATGCTGTGTTTTTGCTTTGGAGAGGGCGGCTCCCACCTGAGCATCTGAGATGTCGGGGGCAGCACTCTGCTGGGATAGATATTTGCCCTTTTGGTGGGAGGGAGAAGTTTGCGCTGAATCTGTCAGCTAGGATGTTGGCAATGTCTGTGGGATCAGTGTATTTTTTGTCATTTTGGACTAATTCTGAGCATATCTGGGAATTCCCACCCAGGTTCCTAACATAGCTAAAGAAAGCCTTGTGATTATCTTTAGTGTCCTGTGCAATTTTTCTCTCGAAGCTGGCCTTTGACGATTTTATGAGTGCCCTTAGTTTTTTGCTAATACTGATCAGAGATGCCTTCCCTTTTAGGGATTTTGCTCTATCATGTAGTAGCTTCCTCCTTCTATTGTATAGTTTGTTTATGGCTGGGGTCCACCAGACAGGTCGTCTGCCTTTGGAGGATTGGGTCTTGGTATTATTTGGGATTGCATGATCCATGCATTCCTGAAGGTGTTCATAGAAGGCATTTATAAAGGAGTCTGCGGTCTGGGCGTATTTTCCACAGGCCCGGGGCTTTGAAGGATTCCACCTCGGTTTTGAGGAGTGTGAAATTTGCTTTAGAGAAGTTTTTCACTGTGGTTTTCTGGGCAGGGGTGGGGTCGGGATGTGAATATCCAGTGAGATCAGTTTATGGTCTGATCTTACCAGTGAGGATACACTTCTGGTCTGGAGCATAGAGTCCCCATGTTGGTGATGATCAGGTCCAGTATGTTTTCCCCTCTTGTGGGAGTGGTAACAAGTTGTTCCATAGCATTTGAGTTTATGAATTCTAGGAACCTTTGGGCAAGGGTGTTGGAGCTAGAGTAATGCTCCCAATCTATGTTTGGGTAGTTGAAGTCGCCCAATATAATGGTATTCGGAGAGACCTTCATATTTTCCAGTGTTCTCAGGAAGGCCGAGTGGGGTTCCTGGGTTTGGGAGGGTGGTCTGTAGCAGGCTATAAACTGGAAGGCAGTTTTACCCACTGTTAGTTGCACATGGATAGTCTCTGATGCTTCGTGATTTGCCACCAACCTGGAGGTGTGGGTATCTTTGATGAATATCGATACTCCCCCTCCTTTTGTGGTTCGGTCCAAGTTTTGGGGCCGAAAGGCATGGTATGAGGTATAACCTGGTAGTGCTGGGGTGCTCTCGGGAGTCCCGAACCAGGTTTCTGTTACTGCACAGATATCGATGTTCTCCATGCTAAGGAGAGTTTCGAGTGCGTGCATCTTGAGGTTTTGACTTCTGGCGTTGAGTAGCATTACTCTTAGTTTCTTATCCCTTGTGATACCTATAGAGGTGGGTTTGTCTTTTGAGCCTTGCCTAAAAAAGGCACTATGGGGGTAGCAAGAGCCTTTGCCAATATCTGAAAGCCCAGGGGTGACAGGTGCAAGCCATCCCTACCGAAGCATCGTGGCTTGTCGAGCATGTCATCCCAGGCTGACAGGCATTGGATCCCCTTTGAATGACACCAATACTTAAGCCAATTGTTGAAATTGATAATCTTGTCTTCATACTGTGGCATAATTCTTGGTGAGGGTAAGATGCTACTCAAGGTCAGGGTCATACCGGCCTGGGCTACATGCCCAGAGAGCTCCTCTATGTCTCTTTTCATGTAGTGCAGGGAGGTACGTCTCAGGTCATTCATACCAGCATGGACAATGACTGAGTCATATTTGTACTTGCCTTGGAGTGACCTGAGTGCTTGTGTTATGTGGCGGATCCTAGCACCCGATAGGCAGCTCACCATGACCTTCTCCATGTTCAGCCTGGTGAGCGGGACGTCAGTGTGCCTGATGATAGAGTCACCTATTACAAGTGTATCAGGTGTGTTGTTTAGCCTTAAGGGCTGTGACTGTTCGGCACACTGGCTTTGTGAGCTATGTGTTGCGTGTGTTTTGTTTTGGGGTAGCGGTTGCTTGGGTGTCTGCTTTGGAGGTCCCTGCTGCTTAGGCAGATTTTTATTTAGAGCCTCCAAGTATGTTTTTGTGTGTTTATGTGTTTGGTTTGCTGTCGTGGTAGGTCTATGTGAGACTGGAATTGTAGTGAGTGTGGTTTCCTTCTCCTCCTGACTGGTTACGCCAGTACTGAGTTGAGAGAGCTTAGCCTCCAGTTTGGCTATATGGTTGCATCTCTCACATGTGTTGGAATTTGTTGGGAGGAGGAGAGGGTTGTCTGTGTACATTAGGCAGTTGTAACATTGCCTCAAGATTCCCAGGTTCACCAGCTGGACCGGAGAGGAGATTGACAACTGACCTTTGGACATGCTAGAATAGTATTGGGAATTCCTTTATAATTGAAAAAAAGGGCCAATGGGGAACAAGTTACTCAAGGGGAGTTTGTGAGGGTGTAGTGCTTTTAATTTTTTAGTGCTGACTTATATAATTGCTTTAGTGAGCAAGTGCTAGGCTTTAGCATAGGAATAGGGTGTATATTATGAGAACTAGATCAGTTCCAAGGCTCAAACCCAAATAAGCGGTGCTGCTCGATGAAGCGCTATGCACAAAATCACGCAAAGCCGCGCTACAGTGGGTTTTATACAGGCGGATTTGAAAGAGCTAGAAATTGGCCCAAAACAGCCAGCAGACTACCAGATTCCTGTGCTGGGAACACTCATCCAGGGACAGATATCCTGCTCCAAGCTCCCCACTGCCACTGGTGAACAAAGAAGCCTCCCTCTATCCAAGAAAGGAAATGGCAACACAGGAACTTTCCAAAAGTCCAGAATACAGCAAAGCTTGTATTTGGACTACTCTAGGTCAGGAAAGATGGGAAACAAGGATAACTTTTTTTTTTTCTTTTTTGCAACAAACAGCAGGAAATTGCAATAAATATGTAACACAGGCTAGCGCACTTGAGTGTGTAGCCTCAGCAAGTAAATGCAACAAACAGGACAAACTTTAAAAGTGCAGGTGCAAAAACAACTTTAGACAGTTTAAAACAGTTCTAGAAGCAGAAATATTTGCAGTTTAGCTAGATCGGACAGTCACCCAAGTAGTAGCAGGAAAAAACACTTATCAGGTTAGCAGTCGCTCTTTTAGCCTCTCTGCTGCTAGCATCACTCTGCAGGACCACGAGGAGCTTGGCTGAGTAGTAACAAGCGCAAAAACCTTGCCAAAGCAGGTTTTATACAGGGGGATTTGAAAGAGCTAGAAATTGGCCCAAAATGGCCAGTAGACTACCAGATTCTTGTGCTGGGAACACTCCTCCAGGGATAGATAGGCTGCTCTAAGCTCCCCACTGCCACTGGTGAACAAAGAATCCTCCCTTAATCCAAGAAAGGAAATGGCAACACAGGAACTTTCCAAAAGTCCAGAATACAGCAAAGCCTGTATTTGGACTACTCTAGGTTTGGGAAGACGGGAAACAAGGATAATAATTTTTTTTTTCTTTTTTCTTTTTTTCAACAAATAGCAGGAAAATGCAGTAAATATGTGACACAGGCTAGCGTACTTGAGTGTGTAGCCTCAACAGGTAAATGCAAAAAACAGGACAAACTTTAAATTACAAGCGCAAAAGTGCACTAAAGCTGGCTTTAAAGCAGGGGGTTAGAAAGAGATAGGAAATGGCCCAAAACGGCCCATAAGCTACAGGTCACTGGGCTGGAACCACTTCTCAAGGGACAGATAGGCTGCTCAGAGCTCCCCACTCTCACTGGTGAACAAAGAAGCTTCCCCCTATCCAAATAAGGATATGGGCAACACAGGAACTATGACACAGCCCAGAGATCAGCAATACCTGAAGACTGGACTATTCTAGTTCAGTAAAGGCAGGAAACAAGGATATATATATATATATATATATATATATATATATATATATATTTTTTTTTTACAAAGTAGCAGAAATTAGGTATAGAAACACAGTAAATGCTTTAATTCGGCTAGTGCACTTGAGTGTGTAGCCTACCAATTAAACTAAGCAAAAACAAACTTTAAAAGTGCAAAAAAAACTCAGAAATACAGGCAGAAATGCAATAAAACAACTTTACAGAGCTTATTTAGTAAAGGAAACAGAAAAGTCTATATATACAGAAAAGCAGCTAAAACACACAAACACTTCAGATGCAGTGCAACCTAGAGCACTTGAGTTGTAGCAATATTAAGGCTATTACAGTTATAATAAATGCTCTGAAATATACTGTATAATTCCAAAATGTTTGAGAAGCACAGTCAGAACACAAGGAGGTTCAGGCGAAAGAAAAAAAAAGTTTTGTTTTACTTTTTGAAAGGGAAAAAGGAGGAACAGAAGGCCTTATCAAATGTTCTCTCTGTATTAGGCAGAATGAGCTAATGACACTAGACTGGGAGGAGTGTCACAGTAGGGGCGGGCAACTGCAAAGCCACCAAGTATAAGAGCAAGACACCAAAAGGGCGGGAGGGTGGGACAAAATAGCCTACAGCCAGCAAGCACTAGAGACACAAATGAAAGTTTTTAAACAGATAAGGATTTGTAAAGATACAGAATAGACAAAGTGCTATATATATATATATATTAAATTTTAAAAACAGTAATCTGTAAAAATAATCAAAAAATCAAGATACTTATATTTTCAGCTCAGTTGCAGTCAACAACTTAACCAGTCTGCACTGTGTGTAAAGACAGAAACCCTATCAAAGTTAGGGCTTAAATACCAGAAACAGCTTTTCTTTTTTTTTTTTTTTTTTTTTTACAAGAACACAAAAGAACCAGCCCCCACTAGCCAAAAGATAATTACACAGAGGAAATGCTTCAGTTAAAACAATAGCCTACAGCCAGCAAGCACTAGAGACACAAATGAAAGTTTTTAAACAGATAAGGATTTGTAAAGATACAGAATAGACAAAGTGCTATATATATATATATATATATTAAATTTTAAAAACAGTAATCTGTAAAAATAATCAAAAAATCAAGATACTTATATTTTCAGCTCAGTTGCAGTCAACAACTTAACCAGTCTGCACTGTGTGTAAAGACAGAAACCCTATCAAAGTTAGGGCTTAAATACCAGAAACAGCTTTTCTTTTTTTTTTTTTTTTTTTTTTACAAGAACACAAAAGAACCAGCCCCCACTAGCCAAAAGATAATTACACAGAGGAAATGCTTCAGTTAAAACAATAGCCTACAGCCAGCAAGCACTAGAGACACAAATGAAAGTTTTTAAACAGATAAGGATTTGTAAAGATACAGAATAGACAAAGTGCTATATATATATATATATATATTAAATTTTAAAAACAGTAATCTGTAAAAATAATCAAAAAATCAAGATACTTATATTTTCAGCTCAGTTGCAGTCAACAACTTAACCAGTCTGCACTGTGTGTAAAGACAGAAACCCTATCAAAGTTAGGGCTTAAATACCAGAAACAGCTTTTCTTTTTTTTTTTTTTTTTTTACAAGAACACAAAAGAACCAGCCCCCACTAGCCAAAAGATAATTACACAGAGGAAATGCTTCAGTTAAAACAATAGCCTACAGCCAGCAAGCACTAGAGACACAAATGAAAGTTTTTAAACAGATAAGGATTTGTAAAGATACAGAATAGACAAAGTGCTATATATATATATTAAATTTTAAAAACAGTAATCTGTAAAAATAATCAAAAAATCAAGATACTTATATTTTCAGCTCAGTTGCAGTCAACAACTTAACCAGTCTGCACTGTGTGTAAAGACAGAAACCCTATCAAAGTTAGGGCTTAAATACCAGAAACAGCTTTTCTTTTTTTTTTTTTTTTTTTACAAGAACACAAAAGAACCAGACCCCACTAGCCAAAAGATAATTACACAGAGGAAATGCTTCAGTTAAAACAATAGCCTATAGCCAGCAAGCACTAGAGACACAAATGAAAGTTTTTAAACAGATAAGGATTTGTAAAGATACAGAATAGACAAAGTGCTATATATATATTAAATTTTAAAAACAGTAATCTGTAAAAATAATCAAAAAAATCAAGATACTTATATTTTCAGCTCAGTTGCAGTCAACAACTTAACCAGTCTGCACTGTGTGTAAAGACAGAAACCCTATCAAAGTTAGGGCTTAAATACCAGAAACAGCTTTTCTTTTTTTTTTTTTTTTTTTTTTACAAGAACACAAAAGAACCAGCCCCCACTAGCCAAAAGATAATTACACAGAGGAAATGCTTCAGTTAAAACAATAGCCTATAGCCAGCAAGCACTAGAGACACAAATGAAAGTTTTTAAACAGATAAGGATTTGTAAAGATACAGAATAGACAAAGTGCTATATATATATATATATATATATTAAATTTTAAAAACAGTAATCTGTAAAAATAATCAAAAAATCAAGATACTTATATTTTCAGCTCAGTTGCAGTCAACAACTTAACCAGTCTGCACTGTGTGTAAAGACAGAAACCCTATCAAAGTTAGGGCTTAAATACCAGAAACAGCTTTTCTTTTTTTTTTTTTTTTTTTACAAGAACACAAAAGAACCAGCCCCCGCTAGCCAAAAGATAATTATACAGAGGAAATGCTTCAGTTAAAACAATAGCCTACAGCCAGCAAGCACTAGAGACACAAATGAAAGTTTTTAAACAGATAAGGATTTGTAAAGATACAGAATAGACAAAGTGCTATATATATATATTAAATTTTAAAAACAGTAATCTGTAAAAATAATCAAAAAATCAAGATACTTATATTTTCAGCTCAGTTGCAGTCAACAACTTAACCAGTCTGCACTGTGTGTAAAGACAGAAACCCTATCAAAGTTAGGGCTTAAATACCAGAAACAGCTTTTCTTTTTTTTTTTTTTTTTTTTTTTTACAAGAACACAAAAGAACCAGCCCCCACTAGCCAAAAGATAATTACACAGAGGAAATGCTTCAGTTAAAACAATAGCCTACAGCCAGCAAGCACTAGAGACACAAATTAAAGTTTTTAAACAGATAAGGATTTGTAAAGATACAGAATAGACAAAGTGCTATATATATATATATTAAATTTTAAAAACAGTAATCTGTAAAAATAATCAAAAAATCAAGATACTTATATTTTCAGCTCAGTTGCAGTCAACAACTTAACCAGTCTGCACTGTGTGTAAAGACAGAAACCCTATCAAAGTTAGGGCTTAAATACCAGAAACAGCTTTTCTTTTTTTTTTTTTTTTTTTTTACAAGAACACAAAAGAACCAGCCCCCACTAGCCAAAAGATAATTACACAGAGGAAATGCTTCAGTTAAAACAATAGCCTACAGCCAGCAAGCACTAGAGACACAAATGAAAGTTTTTAAACAGATAAGGATTTGTAAAGATACAGAATAGACAAAGTGCTATATATATATATATTAAATTTTAAAAACAGTAATCTGTAAAAATAATCAAAAAATCAAGATACTTATATTTTCAGCTCAGTTGCAGTCAACAACTTAACCAGTCTGCACTGTGTGTAAAGACAGAAACCCTATCAAAGTTAGGGCTTAAATACCAGAAACAGCTTTTTTTTTTTTTTTTTTTTTTTTTCTGTCAGGTTTCAAGTCATCCTAATGAAATCACCTAGATAAATGGTTAATATCTATCAAATCAGCTGTGTGAACATTATCCATAAACCATCACAGAAGAAAAATGCTGAGATTGTAAATGCAGCATATAATAAAAAATAACATTCTTGTCATAAAACAATGTTAAAATCTGAGAAATACTGAAAATTCTAAATATATATATATATATATATATATATATATATATATATATATATATATAGATAGATAGATAGTGATATAGTCTAGAGCAGGATTGGAACTAGATCACTGGGGTGGATTGAGGATGTCAACTGTTGAATTATGTCTATGCCTCAAAGGAAGTTGATATTCCTTAGCATAAAGGAGCTAGGATGGAATTCAAAGACAAAGAAAGTCTACCTGTGTAGCGCTAATTTTTGAGGGTGGACATTGCACAAGCAGCCTTCTGAATGATCAGATATATGTTAGCCACTAGATAGTGCCAGTAAACCAAAATAAAGGAAGTCTTAATTAAAGAGACACATAGTACTAATGGGAGAAGCTGTACTATTCTGCTCCTTGGCTGACACAACACTATAGTAGGTGCCTGAGTGGTGGGAAAAGATCATCAGAAAAAGGTGCAATGTAATATCACATAACTACATCTCATGTCAATCTAGCAGTAAAAGGGAAGCATAGCAAGGGTGTGCACAGCAGAGTGTCAACAGTGTCCATCATATAAATGGGGAGGAAGTAGTTAGAAAGAAAAGTAGGAAAGAGGAAATGTGTAAGCAGAGGGGAACATGAAAAAGTAGCCATAAGATGGAAATTAGCAGCAAGAACATAGGAGATCTCCAGACACTGGATCCATCCCAGTTGGCTTTGTTAAAGGAAGGTCATGCTTATTGAATCTGGTGGACTTCTTTGAAAATATCTCTAAGTCAATGGCTGAGGGGAAACCTGTGCATACTGCCTACCTAGATCTGGTTAAAACATTTGATAATTTACCCCACTCGGTAATTGTCAACAAACTTATGGAATTAGGTATAAACCCCTTTAAAACACACTAGATAGCTAGCTGGCTCATGGATCTGATAGGACCTAGGAGGTTAGAATCAGTGAGACCACCTCCACAAAGAGGCTGGTCACCAGTGGAGTCCCCTAGGGTACTGTGCTAGGCCAACTACTCTTTAGCATCTACTTCTCAGATGTCAAAAATCTCTGGCTAACTAAGTTTGCATATTATTGCAAACTAAGATCAGTCATTGAATTCCATCTTGATAAGGACACCCTTCTGGTCTAACACAGACAAATGCTTGGTGCCAAAGCCATGGCTTAAAACTCAATGCTAAGAAATGCAGTATAGTACCTTTTGGGAAGTTGGCCACCCTGGGTAACTACTTCATCAATAAAACACCCCTAAAAGTTAACTCACTAGTCAAGTATCTGGGAAATCATATAGATAGTAAGCCTTTGACCAGCATATGTCCAAGGCAGTAAAAAATACTTCTTTGTGGGTGGCAGTCACACTTAGGCAGCTGTTTTGATATACTCAGGAAAGTGGCATGCCATTGCACTGTCTATTTGTGGTTATTGGGGCATGGCAACTGTGTACAATGGAAACCTTGTGATAGTCATGTCACAAGAGGTTTGGCATTTGAAGGCCACACATTCAGGTATGGTTATATTACGTAACTGGATGGGGATGCTGTGCATAGTATCAACTTCTACTAACTGTAGCTAACTAACAAGTGCATGAACTGGTGGGCGACATGACTACACTACAGAAACTGGAGAAGAGCCCGGTCTTAGCAGTTACTGCTTGGCCACCTGAGGGAGGCAGAACTTGGAGAACAAAGTGTTGCTGCTGCAGGCCAAGATGATGTGATCACTGTCTCCTACAACCTTCCATGTAAGTGTCTACTGTGTTCGCCTCTCATAACCCTATGCCATCTCATAGTATTGTAGTCACATACTACTATTTCCTTCTCATCTGCTCAAATGATGATGACTGTGTCCTACACACTCCCTAACATATGTGGTTATGGCAATGTCTGATGCATAACATGGATGATGCATTTACTACCCTACATATCATGGGTGTGAGTAAATTTGCTCTCTGCTGTTTGTGTCATGGCACATTAATTGTGGACCAAATCTCATCACTTTGCCAGTATAGCAATGCATTGTGGCCCCTCTGCTATGACTGCTGTACTGCTGCTACATGCTCCTTACCTCATTCTCCTCCCTGTTCTTCCACTGCTGATATCAGTGCTATGAACGGTCCTGCCAACCTGTTCTCAAACCATCTGCAGAGTTCCATGATGTGTGGTATGATGCACACAACAAAATTCTTGCTGCAGATGCATGGCCTGAACTGGATTGTAGTGTCCCTCCTGATGTGCTAAGGCAGTGACAGTGCCTCTTGAGTAGGCTGAAAACCTGTTCCATATTATTATGTGTTTCAGCATATGCTGTGTTATAGGCTATTTCTGGAATGGTTTGGAATTGGAGTTGAGGATAGTGTTCGTCAACCAGGTCTCTTGTGCATATCCATCATCACACAACAAACAACATATTTTATATGGCCTACTCCTTGCTTGCATGGAACCTGTGTATACTGACCTGTCCAGCTAACATTTGTGTACATCTACCAACTTAATACCCCATCCAAACTATCTTCACAGGAACCTACAGTACAGGTCAAAGATGCATCAGATATGCAAATCATGGGAACTGCAAAGATGGTGCACTAACACATTATAAATAATGCTGTGGGCATTACAGACCACCTGGCAGTTAAGGAAGTGGAATCTCTTTCTGCTGATGTATTGCAGTCTCACTGGACATGGTGGCACCTTGTTAAAAACATGCGTCAGAGAAATGAACAGTGCTGTAAAATTCCAACATGATGCTGGTTCTCCCCTCAGCAGTCCTGAGTAACCAGTGATTCTCTTTTACATACTGTAGCATATATTGAAGAACTGTTTCAGGACTCATAAGGGTGACCTGCAATAGCCCTAATATGACCCCTGTAGGCTGCTAACAGGTCTCTGTAGCTAATGTGGTTAAAGCTGCACATACATTGGTTTGCACATGAATGAGCATGACACTCATTCCCCGCAACTATTATTACACATGTGAGAATTACAGATCAATAAGGTCACATACACTTTTCTGTCCAATTAGAAACAATCCATAATCTGTTGGTCAGTAAGCTGGTAGTACGCAAAGTGCTGTCAGTACCTCCTGTGTTGTCATGGATGGCTGTGATGCTCAACATCACACTCAACATCACAATCAACAATTATACCCTAAGTACTCATGAACTAGTAAGGGACCTGTGATCACAATTTGACTGCAACCTTAACATCGACCACCAGGTGTGTGTTGTAGTAAGGAAAGCTTTCTACGTGACACACTTGATTAGTAAAGGCATCACCTCAAGAGCAAAAGAAGTTATAACTCCCCTATAATTGACACTTACTGAGCTCACAATTGAGTTTATGCCCCATTTGGCATGTACCATACTAAGCACCTGTAGCAAATACAGAGACCTCTGAAGTTTCTAACAAAGAAGATTAAGGGGCTCTGGTATGTGCCATACACAGATCAACTAAAGTTCCTGTCACTATATATCATATAGACTTCTTAGGGGAGACATATGTTTGGCTTACAGAGAAATCCAAGTCCCAAACCAAATGAACTTGCTGCATATCCATAAATCAAACAGGACTAGGGCTACCCATTCCAGGAACCTAAATATGGCCTGTGATTTCAATAGGATTGGCTAGATGGGCAAATTTATCTCTCAGCAACTGCCACATCTTTGGAACACGCCACCAATTCACATGAAACAGAGCACCTTTATGACACTGTTCAAGAGGAACCTGGACGAGTGGATGGGGCTAGAGAACACAACCCTCCTGGACATGGGCAGTCATCACTAAATGCAATCTTGGGTATTGACTAGCATTTCTATGTATTACATTGGGATGAAACAGCTAGGCTTAAAATGACCTCCACGTCAATAGTCTAGTAATCTCCTGTGATCCTATGATCTTATGAACATTGTGGGCACTGGCTCTGGGGCTGGATGATAATGTATTGCTGGGTTATTGCTGCTGCTAGGTCAAGCATCATTACTTTCATATACACCATGATTGTCTGTGAAAAGAAATGGGTATGACCACAGCTAATTGTGGACATTTTATGTTCCTGAACTGGTTTGCCATTTTGGGTGCAATCATTTGCATATACCATGTGGCTCACTTGCATGGAGTTCCACATTTCCATGTCATTACAGCCATTACCATATCTAGCTCATTCAGTGCCCTGAGCAGTTCCCCAGACTACTGTCCCCTCAACCCAAAGTTGAAACAAAAAAAAAAGTTTCCTGAGAGTGAGGATAAAAAAAAAGTCATCGGTACTTCTTAAGTGTAGCAAGGTGCTTCCTATAACTGGAACAAGCAAACCAGTACAGTTTCTAGTGCACAGTGACCCTCACTGCAAACATGAATGATGTATCACAATTCATTTATGAAGCTACAATATCACTGTGGCTTCATAAATGAATGCTTGTACAGCAACTCTACATCCTCAGCACCTGCAGATAGAGCCAGTTACTGCTTCCATCTGTGATAACCAGTGCTTTTACCCACGATTGTTAAAGCTCCAATTATACCCTCATTAGAATGTGTTACATACCTCGCTACTTTAAGCTTTACCACTAGCAAGACCCATGGTCTGCCACAAAATTGCCTTCACTCTCTATGTTGTCACTACCCATACTAATTTACATTGCAGAGTGTTCAAAATGCCTATGTATCCTGGCACTAATGTCATTAGCTTCACTTTTGAATGAGAATTTAATTATCAATGAAAATAAAGCAGTAAACAAAAGTAGGTGTCTTGAAATCTAATGTCCATATTTTAAAGGAATCAGGTTATTCAGAAGAATGGAGGGGGTAATGATTATGTGCTGTTTGCTAATGAGGCAGAAATGACCCTTGTGGTTGAAGTACAGAGCAGGAAAGCATTGTATTTCATTCTCTCTCCTAGATCTCTAAGGGGCCAAGCACAGATTTTCATATAATCTGCAGTGGTGGCATTACTGATCAACCTGGGGGATTATTCAGAAAACAGCATTTTACCTGATATCCACAAGAGTCATTTTTTTTTTTTTTTTGCACAGAGATGAATAGAAATACACAAGTGCCAATCAGGCTAGCCTGTTTAAAAGTTCTTTTCTTACTATTTTTATATGAGACAGTAACAGATATAGCAGGCTTCTGAATGGGCATAAACTATGTCAGTGCTGTAGTACTATTTTATATTAATGAAGTTATAGGAGGACCACTTATAGTTCCAGGTGTTTGACCATCAGTGCTACTTCAGTGACCTCACTAGTGGGAAGGGAGCTGCAAGAATCCCATTAGTATGCAATATCTCACTTCAGGTATCAAATATCATAGCCTCAATGCTGTCAACATTTATAAGAGAAGGCAAGTATCAAGCCAGGCTATTGTGTTGGATAGATCTGCATTTAACAAAGTAATGAGTGTAGATAAAAATGAAGTTGTGAGCATAAAATGTGATGTGAACCTTGAGGCTGTACAGAAGGAGCACATTAAGAAACATATTGGACAAAAACATACCTAAGATTTATCCTCACAAACAGACAAGCAGACAGGATGCTTTAGTGTGAAGTCCCTGAGATGGATAGAGAAGTTTCTTGGTGGTAACTGCAGAGCCAACAGTGAGTATCAGCAAGAGAGTTAAGTACTGCAAGCATCCTAATACAATGCATTCTTGAGAGGGTAACTGACAGATTCAGACAGACAGAATTTACATAGAAGCCACTGTCCATCTATTAGAATGGTGATGTCAATAAGACAGGCAGTTGCGGGAAGTGTCTTAAGTCTGGTCTCAAGACATATTAATTAAATTAAAGATGTCATGTTGTACTGACTACTCATTGGAGGGTGCATTTACCAGCGCTCGCTCTCTCTCTCTCTCTATATATATATATATATATATATATATATATATATATATATATATATATTTCTCTGAAACTAAATATTTTTGAAGGATTTATGCTACATATTGGTAAGAAAATCAGCTTTGTGACATCTCATATCTCATGTGCAGTATCTTCTCAAAGACAGATGCTGATCCTGGGCTGAAGGCAGTCCTTTCTTTTTTCCCCAAGATCTCGGAGTGAGAATAATAAAGTAGGGGGGTGTGGAGGGCCCCCCTTCAGAAACGTAGATTTTTCTTTTTTAACTACACATACATGGAAGCACTTTTTGATGTTAAGTGCTTTCGTGTATGTGTGTTCAATGTTTTGTGATTCGGACATATGCTAGTCGAGCATGTGTCCTAGACCAATATATATATATATATATATATATATATATATATATATATATATATATATATATATATTAATTTCTTAATTAGCTGAAATAGTGGGGAGAAACATAAAAGGAATTGATAGATAGAGATGGTGACTGAAATTCAAGCAATACTAGTAGTATATCCTGCTTACTTCTGGTATGTCTCATGAATCTCTAAGGACAGTCCTAATTACTGTGTTCATGTGTTTTATCACACTTCTAACTTTCTGGGTTTTATTGACTTTCTGTGGCCTATTTCTTTCACTGAACTTAATATGTCCATCCATCTCTATTAAATCAAGCAACTCCTCTTAGATCATTTTCTTCTAGGCAGAGTTTGCATTCTTTGTTCTCCATTTCCTGTGGGCATTCTATAGAAAGTTCCAAAGCATCTTCCTGTGTGTGCCACATTGTCTTCACTTTCATTCTGTGTCATCCGTTGCTCTTTCATGTGGGAACACACTGGCATCACTCCACATCAGTGACTGCATCGGACTTGTCACAGGTTCCTATTCCTCCCTTGCTGTGCAATTCCAACTCAATGTTTGCACTGGTTTCCTATGGAAGGCTCCAAAGCATCTTCATATGGTAACTGATCAGAGGTTTCTTACTCCACTTGCTTCTCCTTAATTTGTAGATCCATTGCTCTACCCTGCTGTTATGTTATCTGAGTTAAATTTTCTACACTAAATCCTTTATTTTGCAGGTACACCAGAACCTCAGTTTCTATTTCTTTAACTTCTCTATTACTAATCCTCTTTTCTACTTTTCCTCTTTCTTTTCTTATTTTTTTGTATTGTAAAATTGTACATGTCTGGATGCCTTTGCCGGTATTTCTCTTCAAATACCTTTGTTGCTGCTCTTTTGTATCGATTCGTTTTTCTTTCTCCTTTGCATAACTATTACACCATATTAAATCTTTTTTCTTTCCCATGTCCATATTTCTTCTTCACATGTCTTTTGATCCTCCTGTTTCTCCTTACTTTGGTGACTCATTCCATTATGCTGGGATGTAACCTATGTAAGACTTTCTACACTAAATCCTTCACTTCTGAAGTATTCCATAACTTCAACTTCTACTTTACTAATCTGCTGTTCTGCCTTCCCTCTTTGTGATCGTATTTTTCTGTTCTGAAAATTTTCATCTCTGGATGCCTTTGCCTGTATTTCTCTTCTTGTATACAACTTTGGGGCCACCTTTTTTGTGTTGAATAATTTGGATATTTCACCATATCAGATCTCTCTTTCTTTCCCGTGTCCATATTTCTTTTTTATACCTTTCAACAAAAGTCTCTAGATTTTGTTCTTTATATTTTTGCACCTCCTAAGATGCTTCTTTTGCCAAACAGATCAAGGTGTCTTGATCTGCAAAATGGTTTTCATAAATCTGTTGTATTAAAGAGCACAGAATTTTATTTGATGCTTCTAACTTTTTTTCTTGTGGAAGTATGTTCTTTCTTGTAATTTCTTAATCTTTGTGTATATCTTCTGCTCGGAAATTCTGGTCTGCTAGCATAATAGTAACAATACATAATTTCTTTCTTATCCTCAATAGTCCACTCTGTCATCTTTATGACTCTTTTTTGGCCTATCAGTTTTTGTGATTTTTGTAGACTAGTACTTCTTTCTACAACAAGGCATCAATTCTCCCCCTGGGCCTGGCCTATCCCCATTGTAGGACTGTTTCAGTGTCTTGAGGATTCTACACTGTTATTTCTTCCAGTCCTGGCACCAGTGCACCTACCAGGATTGGGCACTTTTTTATTCTGGGTCTTGTGCACCCAGCTATCTTTTTTATTTTTTTAACCTACTTCTGTCCATGATATATGCTATATAAAATACAGTCTATATATCAGTGTTGTCATGGTGAGATTTTATGAAAAACAGGGTCCACCTTGTGAAGGTACTCACCAAGACTTGAGGATGAATTCAGTTCCAACAATACTACTCTCCATTGCTTGCTGATTAATCATCTCTCCATTCAGGGCCCTGTCTCTCCATTCAAGCCATAAGGATTCTTTCCATGACCTTGCAGATGAGGCTAATCAAGCTTATGTGCCTATAATTCCCAGGGTTGGTTGATGGTTCCCGTTTGTGCAGATGAATTACTGTTGCTGTCCTCTATTCTACCGGAACATAGCCAGTTTGCAGGCTGTTGTTAAAAAGGGATTCAAGTGGGTCTGCTAGGTCATGTCTTAAGTTGTTTAAAATGTAACCTGAGATGTTGCTTGGTCCCACTGATGCTGTGGTTTTAGCATTGGAGATGACTTGCTCTCTTGAGATAACTGGCTGATAAATGGTGGTAGGTATAATTTGGGGGATGACTGGAGGAGACGGAGGGAGAAGTTTGCTCCAAATTAGTCAGCAGGTTGGCTATTACATCTGATTGTGAATGGGTAGTGCCATCCACAGCCAGTTCAGTGCATAGTTGGGTAATCCCTTTTAGATTTTGGACATAGCTAAGTAATGCCTTGTGATAATCCTTAGCTAGTGAGTCTATTTTTGCTTCATAATTAGTTCTGGAGAACTTGACAAGATCATAATTTGTTTAAGCTAAAGAGGCATTTCTTCCTCTGCTGAACTAGCTCCCTCTTGCTCTTAGTCATTAATCACTTTCTCTATTTGTATAGCCTGTTTATACTAGAGGTCTGCTTGGGTGGATTGTTTTTTCAGCAAGACTTGATTTTAATCCGGTGAGGTGCAACCCGTTCTATACAACTGCTTAAGTGGTTTTACGGGGCATTGGTATATACCTCTGCATAGCAGTCCATGTTATCTGTCTTAGAAGGGGCTTTTCTACCAACATTTAGTAGGAGGTAATTTGTCTTTGAAAAATTCTTAAGAATTCTTGAGCTTGGTGGGGTATCTGGTCTTATAATTACATTGAACGAGACTGATTTATGGTCCAATCTTACCAGGGAGGACATCACACAGGGGTTTGGATGCAATGCTCTCCCATGCTAGTGAGTGCTATGTGCAGGACATTTGAGCTTCTTGTGGGTGCACTGACTAGCTGTCCCAGAGCATTTGCCTTGACAAAGTCCAAGAACCTCTGAGCCAGAATCTTTGTGGTAGTGTATGTTTCCCAGTCGATGGCAAGATAATTAAAATCACCCATGCGTAAGGTGCTGGGCTGTATGGCAAGTGACTCTAGTAAGTTCAGGTATGCAGTATGCTTTTCTTTGTTCATGGTGGGGAACCTATAGCTAGCTATGATGTGCTAAGGGGTTTTGCCTATAGTTAATTGGACATGGAGTAGCTCTGGAGCGTCATACGGTTTGACCAGTCTCAAGGTGTTCTTATCCTTAACAAAGATGGATATACCTCCTCCTTTGATTCTTTCATGCTCAGCTTCTGGTCTGAACATATGGAAGGCATTGCAGCCCTGCATGTCCATGGTGCTTAGTGCTTTTGGACCATGTCTCGGTGACTGCACAGATGTCAACATCTGTCAAAGTGAGAAGTGTTTCCAGGGACTGCAGTTTCTTGTTTAGACTGCTAGCATTAAGCAGTAGTACCTTGAGTTTTTCTAGAGAGGATTTTATGTTGGGAGGTTGGTTATTTTGACACTGCCTAAAAAGGCACAAAAAGGGGTGGTTAATGCCTTTGCCAGTATCCAAAAGCCTATGGGAGACAGGTGCAGACCATCTCTGGCAAAGCAGCATGGCCTATCGACCATGTCTTCCCAGGATGACAGATACTGGATCCCCTTGGGAGGACACCAGAAGCTAAGGCAATTGTTAAAGTCAATCATTTTTTGTTTGTATTGTGGTATCATCCTTGGAGGAAATAGAATGCAGCTTAAGGCTAAGCTTATACCTACCTGTGCCACATAATCTTAGAGCTCAGTCAGGTCTCTTTTCATATACTCTAGTGAGGTATGTCTCAAATCATTCATCCCCACATGGACTTTGACAGTCATACCAGTACTTGTAGTTGGGTTACTTGAGTGCCTTAATGACTTGATGGATCCTGGCAACTGACAGGCAGCTAACCATAACCTGTTTCTTATCCAGCCTTTTGAAGGGAACATTGGTGTGTCTCACAATGGAGTCACCTATGACCGATATAGTAGGTTTTGTAGTGTTATGCCTTATGGGCTTATTTTCTGAGACACTGGTGTGTACATTATCATGTGTTGAGGTTGTTTTTACATTGTTATGTCTATAAATGTTTTCCATTTGGGTGGTCTCTGATCTTTTGGTAAGTTACTAGTGAATACCTCCACACATGCAGGATTATGTTTCGTGTCCATAGTTAGTGTGGGAAGTGTGTGTGTGTGTCTGCTGACAACCTGTTTGGCATTCGATTGGTCCTTATGTAAGACTTTTGCTTCCAATTTCATAGTGTAACTACATCTCTCACATAAAGTATTTGTTTGTTTCAAGAGTAAGTAGTTGTAACTATACCCAAGACAATTTCTACATTGCCTCAGGATGCCAATGTATATCAGGCTGGCCAAAGAGTTGATGAGAAACTGCTCATATGTGATTACAGGCTCTTATGGTAAGTTTTATTAGGAAAAGTACTGAGTTAATTTGCCAGGACTGTGCTGGTAGCACCAAGACTACAAGAGAGACCTATACATTTTTTTAGGCTAAGGCTGATAAATAAGGCAATGCTGCTCAGTGTACAACTGAGTTGCTCTTAGAGCAGCAGAGAAGCTTGGAAGGGTCTCACTGACAGCTGTTTAGGGAGAAACTGAGCTTCTAAGCTTTTGCATCTATAAAGTGCTAACCACTGCTGCACAAAGAGCAGTACAGTACCACACAACTGTGAGGCTTAAATACAAGCAAAGAGAAACAACTTTTATGCTAACTACCAATCAGGAAAGCACACAATAAGCCTTCCATCAACAATCCTCATCTCAAATAGTTACATCATCACACTTCTGCCACAAGGCTGCAGAAAACACCGTCTTAATGTAGAATATCTTATTTGTAGCCCAACTGTAACATGACCATACAAACTATTTGCAACAGCCCTAAAACTAAGATATCAAATTTAATACAGTGCAATTAACTACTTAAAGCAGCAGCAGACAGTATGATTTTTTTAAAACTGCTAAAGTACAGTGACAGTATATAAGGGAAGTGCAAAAAATACTTAGCACCCTTTTGTGTGCTTCCTAGCTCAGATAGACCAGATAAACACCTACTGTCACTAGATGAATAATTCCAGTCCTCCCAACATAAAAGCACAATAAAGGAGTCTCTGGAGGGAAATGTTACCATAAATAAACTTAAAAGATATAAAATGCTACCACATATAAACTTAAATATATGGATACAACAGTGTATTTTAAACAATTTATAAAAGTGAGATTATTCAATAAATGTACTTTGCTTTGTATAAATGAACCAAGAGCCACTCAATTGTACAGAACATATAAAGGCACTAAAAACAAGATACACTGATTAATAAGCCCTCTAGCCAATAAAACTACATGCAGAAATATCAAGTGTTTCCCCAACCTCAACAGACCAGGCTACCTCCCAGTTCATTAGATGGAAAATCCTCTGGCCTCTTGATGTAAAATCAAGAACTTGCTAGAGTGTAAAAATATACTACTTTATCTAACAGCTACCTAGATAATTTTCACATCTGATATTCTAATACAGTTTAAAATAAATCAAAGAACACTTCCCTTTTAGTGTGTCTCAGTACTCTTATCCTGTAAACCTTTTGGTTGACTACAGTGACTGAAAGAAATGGTTTAGTATTCCATAAACCAACTCCTATAGGAATTCACAGGAGAAGACAAAGACAATTGCATAAGCAACTAAGTGAGATGGCTTAGTGGAAGAGTGATTGGATAACAGAATAAAAGAATGAAAATTATATCATAAGGCTAAAAAAATGGTACAGCTACTGTGATGGTAAAATGGCTGCAATGGCTGTATACGTAGTTAAACTGAAATGGTTCTAAAGTTTAGGCAAGTTAAAAAGAAAAAAGCAAATTTTCTAGCAGACAGAATCAGTAGGGTGAAAAGATAAAACAGACCTGAATAATTCAGAAGATGGTAAAGAGCCAAGACATTGTGTTAAACCAGTAAAGTCAGTAAGATTGCCTATGGATCATTGATAAGTAAACAGTCTCTACCATAACTTTGAGGATCACAGTTTTGAGCCTTAAACTTTGAAAGACCACTGATTTGCCCCTCCCCCAAGGTGCAGTAATCTCAGTGGTAGTAAACTTAGAAGTTGGGGTGTGACGGCAAAGATCCCACTTAGAGGGTACAAAGGTACATAGCCCCCTGCAAAAATCAAGATTATGGGTGTTCAAAATTTTGGATATTGAAATGTCAATAGAAAATTCATAACAAGATATAACAGCTCACTCCATTTTAAAGAATATCATACCCCAAAGTTCAGATAAAAGAATATCATACCCTGAAGTTCAAATCAAAGCAGATCAAAAATGTAAATCTATATTGAAAAATGTAAGCAATACTAATGCATACGCTGTGGGAACTATGTCTTATTATGCCAGTATTGTGATGGAAAGTTGTTTAATTAGGAGCATGAAATAAGAAAAAGGAAACAACCACACAGTTTAAGGTCATGTAAAGATGGATATACAAAGAAATGTTTATTTAATTATCCTGCTGTTAAAACACAAAATTACACCCACCTATTGAGAGATGGCAATAGTTACCAGGAAGATAAAGTAACAAACCTAAACAATAACATGTCTTGACTACTTGCAGAACTATTCAGGAGCATGACAGAGATTGCAGTCAAGCCACAGAACAACATACCTTTAAGGCTGAGTACAGAGTCACAAGAACTTATGGCAATTTTACCTTTCCTTTTGTTGTGAATGTAGCTTGGTTACTTTGTGTACACATAAATTATGTTGACCTTTAATACTACAGATGCAGAGTTTTTTAATTGCTGGCTTTTAGAACTACTGGCAGTTTAACTAAGTGTAACTTATCATAATGCCATAGTAATGCTGGCACCTTGGCTGTGTGAGTTTGCAGACATTTTATTCTGAGATTTGAGGAATACAGACCCAAAGAGTCACTTATGCAAGGGCATATCAGTGGTTCCCTTCACAGCCATTTATGTTAAGATCCCTAATATGAACAAAACTTTAACCATTTGAAATGCTAGGACCAGCTAGAATGAGTCCTGAAACACAGTAACCAAATGGCTGAAAAAACACACTTACTGTATATATATATATATATATATATATATATATCTATATATATATATATATACATACCAAATCCGAGATGGCCATTTCCCAGAATATTTCTTTTTTTCAAGATTTGGAGACCTTGGCACTGGTATATATATAAGTTCAGGGGGTGTCAGGGTGCAAGGGGGCTTTCCCTCTCTGCAAGAAAAGAAATTTAAAGGAGAAGAGTGATGTCTGAGATTCGATCTTCTCCTGGAGTTTTGTCTTTTTTTTTCTTTTAGCACTTGGCATTATGAGTGTTGACACTTTAGTTGGGGCTGAAGAAAACAGTAGTTACAGTAACTAAATTAATACAGAACTAGCTACCAAAATTAAATGAAAACAACATAGTGGGGCATATATTTCTAAACATATATTTAAAATAAATTAGACGTGATAGCTACTTTGATGAACTATATGTTCTGTTCTTAGATTTGCAAATTAAACAGCAAACATGACAATCAGTTTACTACTTATACAGCAAACTTTCATAATTCTATGAAGCCAAAATAACAGATAAGCTGTTTTATGAGTTTTTACTAAATTATACTGTGCTATTTTGTAGTCAAAATACTTGCAAAATCAGAAGTCCTTATATTATATATCTATCTATCTATATATATCTATCTATATATATATATATATATATATATATATATATATATATATATATATATATAGATAATAGATATATATTTTAGTCTTTATATTCCTTCTCACATTTAGCAACACACCTTTGCTACTTGCTCCCTCTGTCTCATGTAGGCTACTGAGTGGGCAACCTGTGGTTAGCCTTCCCTAGCGTGTAAGACTGCGTCCTAGTTGATTTACTTTACCCTGGCAAAATGAGTAGTTCCACAAATATAAATCAGACATTACATCACCTTAGTCACACTTAATTCTAATTTTAATGACTGGATGGGTAATTGCTAATTCACTCCTAGAGGTTGCAATACAGTTCTCCTTGATCAAGGCAGTTAATACAGTTACTAATTTAGCAGGTTGCTAAAACAGACTTACATGTCTTTTGGGTTATATTGGTTAAGTTACTCACTGGTCACATGACAGCGTGCATAGCAAATACCTATGAATCTAATAACCTTGGTTTCTTTAGGAGACCAACCACTGCCTGTCATTAAAAGGATCCTTAAGACCCACTTATTCCAGTTTGCATTTTATTCACCTTTATCTCATTACTTCTCTTTTTTTTCTTTGCCTCATTTACTTCCATGATATTGCATTAACAGCTTATGTTTATGTCATTTACAGTAGAAATGGTGTTGTTACATTTACCTTAGGTACTCTTTTTTTCCATTTCCATTGAATTTCCTGAAGTCCACCTCCAGATCTCTCTAATGAGATAAAAGATGGATCCACAGATTTCAACTTCATAGCACAAAAAATCTGGAGAAAGCCTCAAAACTAGGGACAATTTTTAAATATTGCTCTTATAAACTTAGAAAGTTGCTAGAACGTCAAGGTCTTGTGTTAACATACATTTTCTGAATGATATGAAGTCTGGAACTAAAATGGCTGTCATTATTTGGTGAATTCAGTTCTCACTGAGTTGCCATAAAAATCCAGAAAAATCACAAATTTTTTGAGGAACAGACCGAAACTATGAGGCAAATATCTGGACATTTAAGAAGTATGGGTGGCTCATTTGTTCCCAGACTATGGTAAGAGCCCTATGGTCCATTTGTCCAGCAGTCTGGCAGAAAACTTATAGACCAGTTAGATTCCAAATAGGCAAGAGTCAGGATCTGGGAGAAGGTCATCATTCACAGGATATGGCTCTGTCCTAAACCCTAAACTATCCAGGCAGCAGTTGTAAATACCATAATCACTACAGCATTAGGGAAAGGCCCACCTGCACATCTGCTCATGTGTAAACCTTGAGTTTACCTGCAGAACTGCTATATGTTCAGCAATATGCTACCATGTCTCTACAGGTGTCTGGCAGCAGGTTGAACTAGCTCCCGCTGCCCAGCATCGACAAGTTGATGATTTACACTCACTTCCATTACCCAACCCCCACCACCATGGGCACACTTTTCAGCTACTTTATCTCAAGGTCATTTTAGACATAGTCAGGACAATATTCCTTTATGCCCCGGAATCAGGCTTACCAGATGTATCTTTAATGTATCTTTAATTGAGCATTGCTCAGTTGTATGCACTTAAAAAATGTGAACTTGTACCTGAACATTACAATTTAAAATTAGAAACTTAACCCAGCTATTTTATACATAGTAAGAACTTCTAAAACCCCACTGTTGGAAAGTGTTTTATATATTATTACTGGGGAAACACAGCAGCAGATGGAACTTGTCAATGTGAACATGTTTGCAAAGCTATTTAATGGTAATTTGCAATGAAAGTGCTTTTCCATGCATTTTGCATTCACCTGCATGGTAGTGCAGTGGTTAGTGTTGATGCCTCACATTACCCGATTCTCCAGTTCACTTTCTGGCTGAGGTGCCTTCATGCACAGTTTGTATGATCTCGATATGTCTGTTTCGATTTCACCCAAGTCTTTGATAGCTGCACATATCACAAAGGCATCTAGGTGGTTTAATTGAAGATATTAAATGAAAAAGGAGCAACAGCTCACAGTATGCCAAAAAACTAAACAAATTATATTAGTAAAACAGCTAGTGACAGGAAAAAAATATATTTATTTCAAAGGTTAATAAATGTAGAAGTGATTCAGACAACTATCTATTATTAATCAAAAAAAATTCTTCCAAAAATGCTTGAATTTATAAAGCCAAATTCCATTACATATGAGGACAAATTATATACAATGTTCTCTGCCGTGCGCCCAAGCATTCATCATTCACTGTTGTCGTGTTTGCAGAATCCACTGCGAATGGTGTCTCCGACGTAGTGGCATTGTCCACCTGACGGGAAGCCATAGACACATTCACGTCTCTAACATCACGGCCCGAGATTCCTTCGGCAGAACGACATTTTTTGGAAACTCTACCAGTACCCGTGAAAAAGAAGACAGGGGTGTGGAAACGCTCCTTAAGTGAAGGCAGAGACCCGCGCAAGAAGCGGAGAACATTAGAGTGACTACTTGTGGTAACTGCGACAATGATAACATTGTATATAATTTGTCCTCATATGTTTTGAATGCTGAGGAGTTATATGTGTTGAACAAGGGTTTGTCATTTGTCCCGAGCAGGACTTGCAATTATCAAGATGTAGTCATGGATCTCATGCTTTTTTGCAGGGGAGTGGCTCTTAGAAATATGTTTGGCAATGTTGTTAATAGTAGTTCCACACTTAGACAGCCTAGCACGTTTGTTCCTCCATTGACACTATCTTTACAACTGTTTATTAATGCCTGTGAAAGGGACCTTATGGCATACTTTCATAATGGTAGTACTCAGTAATATTATAATTTAACTGCATTACAGAGACAAGCCCTCCAAAATTTATGTGATAATAGAGATATTACCATTAAGATGGCTGATAAAGGAGGGGCCATAGTTGTGATGGATACATTGGTATATCGCAACAAATTAAGCCAGTTACTATCTGACACACACACCTATAGATTAATGAACCCTTTAATGGTGAAACATATGATAGAGAAAGTTCACAAGACCTTGGAAGAACTCTTGGATGACATGGTCATAAGTGAAGAGTTATACAATTTTCTTAGAATGGAAGGGGTTGTTATACCACTCTTCAAAGGCCTGCCTAAGATACAAAAATCTTTGACAGACCCCCCGATACGACCCATAGTATCAGGTAGAAAATGGGTCACAGAAAATGCCTCTATATGGTTAGAAACCACACTTAGGCCATATGTTAATAAAATGGAAAATATATTAACAGACACAGGAGATTTTTTGAAGGCACTTGGAGGGTTAGTTAGGGCCCCTCATGATTCACATTATCTCATGGTTACACTGGACGTACAGAGCCTTTTCACGGTTATACACAATGATTACGGCATAATGGCTATCGATACATTGTTGAGAGAAAATGGAGCCCTAGATCATCATATTAAACAGGTTACAACTATACTTAGGTTAGTTTTGGAAAATAATGTATTTTTGGGTTTAGAACAGACATATAGGCAAGCACAGGGTGTAGCCATGGGCACACAGTGTGCGAATACCTATGCTAACCTGGTACTAGCCTATTGGGAGAATTTGTACATTTTTAACAATAGAGAATGGAAGCCATATATTGGCTTTTATAAACGCTTTGTGGATGATGTTTTTATTTTGTGGAAGGGTGATACCATCTCCCTTAAATTATTGATTTTCTACACTCCACAACAGATTTCTTTAAGTTTACAGAAGTAACATCCTATACTGAGATAGACTTCTTAGATGTCACAATAGGACAGACTTTACAAGGTTTTTCTACCAATCTGTATAGGAAGGAGTGTTGGAAAAATACATTTTTAACTTTTGATAGTATGCATCCACGATACACTTTTCCCAACATAGTACAAGGACAGCTAGCCAGGTTATCTAGGAACTGCACGGATGATATTTGTTTCAACAATGAAAAGGAGAATTTGAAGGGTCTTTTTGTAGAGAGGGGGTATAATGAAACCATGGTCAAAGATGTTATAGAGAAGCATAGAGATAAAAGGGGTCATAAATATAAGCCCTGGTTATCTAGGCCTGCTTGGGACTTAGCTATACCTTCAAGAGAAATGAAACAGGATGCTAGATTTAAGGTTATGTTCACTTATAGTAGTGATATAAAAGATATCACTGGAATTATAAGGGACAACTGGAACATTCTTACTAGTGATGATAGAATCAACACCATAGTAGGGCCGACTCCAGTATTTGGATATAGGAAGAATAAGAGTCTAAAAGACATTCTATGTGGGGAACATGTTAGTTTATCTTATACCCCTGCTTTATCTGTAGGCAGCAAGCCTTGTGGTAGATGCAAGGCCTGCCCTTATATTTCTCAAGATGTTTCTTTTATACATCCTGTTACTAATAGGACCCATATGTTGAAAGCTAAAGCCACTTGCAGGACTAAGGATATAGTATATCTGGCTAATTGTAAGTCTTGCCCATGTTTTTACGTGGGCAAGACGAATAATATGTTCAAAGTTAGAATATTGCAACATCTTTCTAGTATAAGAAACAAGGACACACATAATGCTTTGTTCAGACATGTTAGTGAACATCCTACACATTGTTTTACTTTTAGGGCCATAGTCAATGTAAGGCTTAACAAGAGGGGAGGTGATATAAAACACTACACAGAACAGATAGAGTCAAGGAAGATCCTAGAGTTTATGGCACATAGGAATCCAGGGCTCAATGATGTTGTTCCTATTAAACCCACCTTAAAAATAGGCGGGTTTTCTACTGAATTGATTTCACTAATTGTTCATTGGGTGTGTTCTTATTTAAATTGTGTTCTGTACCATTTTACCTTTGTCTGATGAAGGGTTAACACCCGAAAGCGCTTACCTCTCAGAAGTTTGTATGTTTTTTATGGCAGAGTTTTATTACAATTTTTGGATACATAACAGCACCGTTCCAGAGTTCTTTTGTTTTTGTGGCTTCTCAATCGTTGTTCTCTGGTTGGGGTATCAGCACCAAGCAATTGTTTTTCGGATATAGTACAAAACATGAGTGTTTTTTTTTCTTTCGTCATTGCATAAAAACATGATAGTTCTTACCAAACAGAAATAGTTGTAATTGGGCTGTGTTGCTGTCAGGGTACACGTTTATTTTGAACTATGGATGTGGGTTAGTATTAAGTAGTACAGGTTTTATGGTGGCTTGTTTGTTTTGCATTGGCATTTGAAGTTATTTAGGAAATACGTTTTTAATGCTACTTTATATGTCTTTATACAGTCTATTTGGGTAATATGGGAGGGTAAGGAGTTCCATTGTTTAGCAATGCTTTGGGAGAACAAGCATTTTTTAGCTCTTTTGATGGGCTTGGTTACACTTAATAACAATTTGTTAGAGGATCTTAGGGTACATGTAGGAATATAGGTTTATAGTATTAATGAGAGTGCTGGGCAGGTATTTGGTTTATAAATTAGTTTATGGGCTAGCATTAGTTGGGTATAACAGAGATAGTTTGGGAAATCCAGCCAGTTCAGTTCAAAGATTGCTTGGCAGTGGTGTGAGCAGTTAGGATTTCCTGAGGCGAATTTAGCTATTTTATAGTAGCAAGACTAAATTTTATTACTGAGGGATGAGTGAAGGATAGTAAAGATGGCAGTACCATAAAGTTGGAAAGGGTTGAGTAAGGTACTTGTCAGTTTTGTTTTGGTGGGTTTGCCCATGTAGAGCTTATGATGATAACGTTTGCCAGGTTTAAAGGGTGTTTTCTTTATTGTGTTAAGAATGTGTGTTTCAAAGGTGAGTTTGTTGTCAATTGTAATGCCTAGTAGTTTGGCAGATTTTACTATTTCTATATTAGTTTCATCTTCAGTGAAGATTTTAAAGTCTATATCTGGTGGTCTTGAGGAGAATAATAGAAGTTTTGTTTTTTTTTGGCATTTAGTAGTAGGTGTGAATTGTTTAGCCATGATTCAATCTCTGTAAATATATTTTGAGTGACTGTGAGGAGGTCAGAGAAATTGTTTGAAGTAGAGATTATTGTTGAATCAATGGCGTATTGGATAATTTTGCCTAGTTATGAGACTTTGTGAAGGTCGTTAATAAAGATATTGAAGAGTAATGGTCACAGAATGGAACCCTGTGGGACCAGACCTCCCAACCATACCACATTACTTGGTTTTTACCGAGTTTTGGGGTCCAAATAATGGGGTGCCATAATTCCCCAGTGGCATCCCTTCATTTCCCATTTTTTCCCGAGCTTTTTTAAATTTTTGCCTTTTCGTTCTTTTTGAGCTGACGTCATCGCGTCCGCGATGACATCAGCTCAGCCAACCTGTCAGAATAGAGTTCTAGGGCTCACATGCACACATTTCTGGCCGGCTGTTTGAAATGCATCTGA
>NC_056736.1:78025892-78043392 GCF_019279795.1 Protopterus annectens | reverse complement strand
ACTGGTTCTCCCATGTTGCCTCTGAAAATAAATATTTGTGCTGATTGTGTCTTACACCGATTAACAGATTATTAAATAAACAGCACTAGTTGCCAGTGAGATAAAATGAGAGAACACAACTGAGCTGAGAGACTGGTTTGCTAAGAGAAGTCAGTATCTGAAGTGTTTCTAGATTGGTAAAACATGCTCAGCTTTTACCCATCCACCCCTCCATCCATCCATCCATCCATCCATCCATCCATCCATCCATCCATCCATCCATCCATTCATCCATCCATCCATCCATCTCTCTGTTACTAAAGACAATGAAGCAGGTTACATGCAAAGGAAAAGGAAATTGATGTGCATTCTCAGAGAATTGCTAAAAATCTAATAATTGAGTGTAAGTATGTGAAAGGCTCATGTTGAAAGATGAAATATTATTGGAAGAGTAAGGGAAGAGGAGGAAACAGCTGGTTGAAATTGTTTCAATCATACTGAATACAAAATAAATAAATAAAAAACAACCAGTGCTCTGACCATGAGCATACATTTAATGAGTTCATTGGTTGAAAACACTTTACATAGAATTCTATAAAATCCAAGGCATGTAAAATAAAATCCAAAAAGGTAGACAAAAGTACAAAATTCCAAACCATGCATAAAACTCCAAACCACGTTAGTGCAATAGAAGTACACGTTCACCTTAGCAGGCTTCCTCAAGAATGTAATACTAAATTAGGAAAATAAAATGCTTTAAATATGTAAAATCAGTCACATGATATAACAAGTCACATGATAGTCACATGGTATTAAAAAGGTCACATAATGTAAAAACCACATATTCATTTAGAATCTATGCACTAAAGAATGTCATTATAAAAGAATGGTCACATAAAAATGGATGCATAAAATGCATGAGTTTGTGGTAGCAAAGTATGGTGATAAAGTTATATAATAAACATTAAAAACATGAACAATATATAATTAGTGAAGTCAATGTATCTGGTTATGGAGATGCTTTATGGGGCTTTATGTAACTATGTCATTTATTCCAGGATGAATGTATGATTTAATCTGAGGATCCATCTGAACTCTTCTTGTTCAGTTAGGAGTATAATATTTCCTCACCTTATGGGTTATAAAATAATTTTTAAAATAAGGAATTTAAAGTAATGAGTTTGATCTGTTTCTTTTATATGTTTATATAGTGAATTAGTTAAAATTTGCCTCCTATCACTGACATTTATTTTTTATTTTACATTTGTTTACTGGGATAGTCCAACTGGATACATGTCCATTTTCAGCGGAGGCCCAGGGAGAAAAGCTCCAATAGACAAAATTACATAGATTACGCAAGAAGTTAAATAACATTACATAGATTACACAAGAAGTTAGATAACATTCGAAAATATAAGACAAGGTGTTTTGTACAATAGTTTAGTAATGTTCCGACATAGGGACTCACAATTCTCATTGTCAGACACAATTAAAAGCAAGAGACATCAGATTGGAAGCAGAGTTCGGTTAAGTAAGTACATTTTACGATATTTACAGATTATGCTTTCAGTTTATAACTTAATCAGGGTTGGTACATGGGCAAAGCCAGTTCACTTTGAAATACTGTTTGAGGTTTCCTTTTAAGAGACTTATGGAGGAATGTAGGGTTATATAGTTTGGCAATGAACTCCAGGTTTTGCCAACAAAGTTGGTAAACAGGGATTCACAAGCAGAGTTATTAGCTTTGTGGGTTTAGACCAGTAGTTTGCTGGCTGATCGTAGGGATCTCAAGATGCTGTATGGCTTAATAATATTTATAAGTGAGGGGGTATTCTCAGGGTGGTATAGAATGTTGTGTGCTATTAAGAGTTGATTGAATTGAATTAAGCTGGGCAGTTCTAGCCACTCTTGTCGTTTCAGGCTCTGGCAGTGGTGGGTTCTATAGGTGGAGCCAGTAGCGAATCTGGCAATATAGTTGTAGCTATGGGAGAGTTTACTTAGTTCAGATTTGTTGAGGTTTGAGAGTACAGGTGAGTCATATAAAAGTATAGAGAGTAGGTGTGACTGGGTGATTGCCATTCTAGACAGTGGTGTTAAAAATGTTTTGTTTCTATACAGTGATCCAAGCTTCTTATTGATGGTCTGTATGGTTTTGTTGACCTGTAGGACAAATTTAAGATTATTATCTATGATAACCCCTAGAAGCTTGGTGTGGGTATCTGGGGAGATAGTGGTACCATTATTAGGCATGACAGAGAATGAAAGTGTGGCGGATCTACTAGTGGGGGTGAAGATTAAAAGTTTAGTTTTACTGGGGTTCAGCAGTAGGCATTTGTTGGTGAGTCAGTTTTCAATAGTGTCAAATGTATTTTGGGTTAAGATTTGCAGTTTGGATGGGGAGGTGGCTGAGCAGATCAAAGTGGAATCATCTGCATATTAAATGCAGGTAGCTTTAGGGATAGCACTGTGAAGGTTGTTGATGAAAATAGAGAAAAGTAGTGGACCTAGTATGGAGCCTTGAGGGATACCAAGTGTGAGAGGTAGCTGGCTGGACAGTTTGCCCTGCCATAATACCACCTGTTGTCTACTAGTCAGGTAAGACTGGAACCACTGGATTGCGTGCTTATTGACTGAAATTGACTTTAGAGAAAGAATGAGAAGTTCATGACTGGCCATGTCAAAGGCTTTTGATAGGTCAAGAAACAGGGCGGAGGATAGCCTATTGTCATTCCTGTTTTGGTTTATGGCGTTAGTAAAGGAAAGGAGGGCAGAGGTGGTGCTGTGGTGTGGCCTGAAACCGTGCTGGGAGTTGGATAGTAAGTTATTCTGTGCAAGGTAATGCATTAGTTGCTTGTGTATTGACTTATTCTTTCCTTAACTTACTATTAGTTTTCCTATATAGTAAGCTGAACATTTACTGCAAGTTGCTGAATAAATTAAATTCTTGGAACTTCAATTGCCATATATTAAGATAGTAAAGGGTTTATGCGTCACTAGATGTAAAATGGCATTTTCTGTATTTATAGAACTCCAGTGGACACAGTTATTGCAAGTAAACGTTCCGTGTCTATTACTCTGAAAATGAAAATGAGTAGTTGGTTGTTCTTTGTAACAAAGCATAGTTTTTAGATTTGTTGATCTTTTATAACTGAAAGATGTTTTTTCAGTGACTGTTGTATGAAGTTCTGGTATTCCCAATAAAATTGGCCAATATCTCGACATAATATTTTTTATTTTAAGAGTGTTACTATTATAGGTCAACCTACATTTATCAGAATGTTCATTAGTAACTCTGCTTTATCCTGAGCTGTTACAAAAGGCCTGGATATTGTGTCACATTATATTAAAATATCCTTTTGTATACTGTCTACCATGCGTGACTTATATCCTCTTTCCTTAAAATTAATGTGCTGTAGTATGTGATTGTGAATTCATCTTTGTCTCTTCAGTATTAAGCCTTGATGTCCTTAAACACTGATTTTGTACTATATTTGTATTAATGTGTTGTGGATGCATGCTGGTCCTGTGTAGATAATTGTTAGTTCATATTCCTTTCTTATACATTGAGGTATTTATTTGTGAGAGCTCATTTATACTTAAAGCTATGTTGGGGAAGTTAATTGTAGAGGGAGATAGTTCTGTCTTAAAACAAAAAGTTAGTGGTACCAGTGATGAATGCATGAAATTCTGTAAACTCAGATTCAGAACCTTGCCAAATAAGGAAGAGGTCATCCACAAATTGTTTATAGAACAATGTTCTAGATCTATATGGGTTCATATAATTAAATAAGTGTGACTTGTCTCATTGAAACATGACAATGTTGGCATAGGTGTTGGCCACAGGAATATTGCCGCACCTTTCATTTGTTGGAAAAGTATAGAAAAAGTCACATGATGTAAAAGATCACATATTCACTTCGAATCTAAGCGCTAAAGAATGTAATTCTGAAAGAATTGTTACAAAAAAATGGATGCATAAAATGTATTGTGTTTGCTGTAGCAATTTATGGTGATAAAGTTATTAATAAACATTAAAAACATGAAAAGTATATAATTGGTGAATTCAGTGTATCTGATTATGGAGATGCTTTAGATCAGGCTTAATAGTAACTATGTCATTTATTCCAGGAGAGATGTGTGATTAAAATCTGAGGATACATCAGATAAATAACTTTATCGCCATACCTTGCTGCCTTGCGAATATTTGATTTTTTTATATCATGTGACCTTTTTAATACCATATGACTGATACCATGTGACTTGTTACATCATGTGACTGAGTTTACCTATTTAAAGCATTTTAGTTTCCTAATTTAGTATTACATGCCTGAGGAAGCCTGCTAAGATGAAAGTGTACTGCTATTGCACTAGTATGGTTTGGAATGTTATGGGTGGTTTAGAATTTTATACCTTTGTCTATTTTCCTAGATTTTATTTTATATATCTTGGATTTTATAGAATTCTATGTGAAGTGTCTGTCAACTCTGGAACTCATTAAATGTACTTTTAAGCTGCTCATTGTTCAGAACATTTGGTTGTTTTTTTGATTTGACTTGTTTCTACAGTGCCTGACATGCCGCCACGTTAATACTTATTATATACGTTGAATAAAAAAAATAAACTTTTTGATAGGAGAGATGGTCTTTCAATATGCATACTAAAAATAATATATGCCACTGCCCACTGCAGACAGCACAATAGCAAGGTCACCTGGCACGCTGTCATCTCAAAGATGAGGAAAAAAATGAAATCATGACACACACTCTGACTACATCAGCTGTGACCACAAATTTAATGGGGCTTTTTAAAGAAATGCTGGCACTACACTCCCACACCACTGACAGCTGTCAATCAAACCTGACTGCTTGCACCTAGGGCAGCCACCCCCTTCATCCCACCCTAGATATGACTCTGTTTCAATGAGTCATTCCTTTTCACAAAGAAACATCTCAAAAATATACTTAGCATAAATTATTGCCATCCGCCTAATCACTCAGTTTACTCCCTTTTAAGCCCAACTCTTTTCTGATCCACCTCTTCCTTTCTAACCACTCACTTATTACTCATCTACCCCTTCCTTCTTTAACTACAACCTTCAACCTAACTGCGCCTGTACTATCATCCTCCCCCCTCAGAGCTTGCAGCACATAGAACTAGACTTATCATTCCCACCTTACTTAAATACACTTCTTTTCCTCCTGCCTTTCAGTCCTTGTTTATAATTTAATTCCTCTAAATACTCACCCCCTCAATACTATCTTTACATATATCTCCTGACTTTACCTCTAACCATCACTAGTCTTTCTCCTATTCCCACCCATCCTATTTCTCTACCATGCTAGCCTACAACTTGCTTCTGTCCCTCCTCTCCACCACTACTCTAATCCTCTTACATAATCTCACCTCCTACAACATTCTACTGAAAGCTCTCCATCAGTCACCTACCTCCATTTATCCCATAGTTATGCAACAACTCCATCAATCATTTCTGATAGCTCCACCTAACTCTCCTACTTCTCCCCATCTTCCTAAAATCAAATTTTCCCCTAGGCCCTCAATCGTCCACAACAGTAAGGCAAAATATTGTTTTGTTCTCCTCCACCTCTTAACTCCTTTCCTACTTTAATTATTCTACTCCTATCTAGTGATGTCCATCCCAACCCAGGACTTGTAAACCCCCCTTAACCCTAATTCAACACTCACCTACCATACCTCTCCCATCTTATTTTTCCTATTATTCCTGCAAAACACCTTTCTCTATTTTCCATGAACATCAGAAGTATAGTAAACAAAGTTAGTGAATTCCATGCCTGGATGTCCCATCACTCTCTTGATATTATAACTGTCTATGAAACCTAGCTAAAACCCCACATTGCCTGCTACAACATCTTATGACTTGATAGAATGCAGAAAAAAGGTGGAGGAGTTGCTATTATTTTTCCAACCACCACACTGTTACCCCCTACCCATCCCTACCCCCTCTACCTCACTAGTTGAGCTGCTGATTGCTAATTGCAAAATCAATGCTCACAATGTATTCACTGTAGCTGCAATTTACATACCCCTTGTGACAATAATTAGAAAATATTCTCTCCTGGCTCACTCAATACCTACCTAATGAAACCATCATCTTAGGTGATGACAACATTAATTGGCTAATCCTCTCTTCAGATGCTCCTAGCTCCTATATTAATCTACGTGGCTTCTCCCAATTAATCTCTACTCCTACCCACACCAACAAATCCTCTAATTCTAACTCTCTTCTAGATTGGATTCTAGTCTTTCATCCCCATAAATATAACTTCCCAGAGACTCTGCCTGATGCTCTCAGCGACCACTGCCCACTCAAAGTACTCAGATTCCCTCCACACTATATAATACCGCATAAGTTCATAGCTTGTCACAAACTGTCCATCTTTGACGCTAATGCACCTGTCAGCTATTAACTGGTCCTTTCTTAAGCATCTACCCCTGGATGATGCTGTTCAAAAATGCAGTTCCATATTCCTTAAAATTCGTAACTCTATTGCTCCCTTACAAACTGTTAGAGTGAAACCTATTATGTCCCCAGGATTACACTCTCCACCTGCTCCTTAATACAAAAAAGAGACAACATTTGGAAAATCTGGTCCAAAACTAAACTTCCCTCCCACCTGCAACACTATAAAGAACTTTGCAACCTTACTAAGAAATCCATCTATAATGACTAGAATAACTTATAAAATAACCTTCTAAACTCTAACCTTACTAACCCAAAGAAATGTTGGCACACCATCAACTAAGTTCTTCATCCTGGAAACCCCTCATCTCCCAACCATGCCTTAATAACACGCCATTACAAATGACCACTAATTTCAACTCTTACTTCATAGGCACCATCAGCAAATTGACTCTTCAAACCAACTCCAACACAAACTCTAATTCCCTCCCATCCCTCTCACTTCCTCTGACTCCTCTCCGGTCTTCTCTCTGAAAACAGTATCCGCCAATTACATTAAATAATTAGTCCTAGAGCTTAAACCCTGCTCCCCTCCATTAATATTCTACCACCACTCTTTCTCCAAAAAGCTGCTAACTCTCTTGCCATCCTCATCTCCATTCTCACTAACTAGTCTATTCCTGAATCTAAAGTTCCTACTATCTGGAAACATTGCTTTACCTTACCTATCCACAAGGAAGGTAACTCTTCATAACTTGCTAACTTCGGGCCCATTGCAATTCTATCCCCCCGTCTGAAATTCTTGATAAATGTGTGCACAAACAAATACTTCACTTCCTCTTACAAGAGAATCTACTCACTCTCACTCAACATGGCTTTCGACCTAGACATAGCACCTCTGCTGCTCTTGTTTCCTTCATAAACACCATTTCCCATGCTGGAGACTATAATAAACTTATTTCATGCCTATTTCTGTATCTCTACAAGGCATTCAACACCATCTCCTACCCCTTTTCCTGCACAAACTCTCAGAACTGAACCACTTCACTTCCACTATCTCATGGTTTGCTAATTATCTTAATGACTGACAGTCTGTTAAATGTCTCTTTGCAACTTCTCCTGCTCTGCCAGTTGACAGGTGTATTTCAAGGATCAATCATTGGCCCTTTACTGTTTAACATCTTTACCAATCTGCTGTAAACATATTGCCCACAGTCAACACTGATGCAATATGCAGATGATTCCACAGTTATCACCATAGCTGATGCCCTCTCTGACCTAAAGACAATGCCACAGAAATCCTTCTTATCCATTGAAAAATGGGTCTCTCAGAACCAACTAATTCTAAATCCTAAAAAGACTAAGGTCCACCTTTTTTTGCCAAAACAATGAACCATCATACATTTTCCTTCTCTATTTCATCCCTCAATAACACCCCTATCTCCACTGAATCACACACCAAACTACTAGGGGTCATCACTGATGTCCACCACAAATTTGGTCTGCATGTTCTAACCAACATTAAGAAAACCCACCAAAAACTTGGACTCCTTTACAGGAACAAAACGTTTTTAACCAATAAAGCAAAAATCTCCCTATCCCATCCCTAGCCCCCCCCCCCCCATTCTATAGCTCACAAATGCTTACTAACCTTGAAAACCAGTCTCCTAGCAAAGCTTGAATCCCCTTACAATAAAGTTGTTAGATTCACAGCAGACCATTCCTACCACTCACACTACTGCCTTGCTCTTAAAAGGTTAAATTGGCTAGAATTTCCTCACCATCTGCTTCTCTGTCAATTTCAAACAATTCATTCCATTTAGTATGTGCCCTCCTTCTGTCTCAACTTTACCTCAGTTATTGCCCTTTACTCCCGTTCTAGGTCCTTAAGAAGCACTGAACAAAACCTTCTCCAAATCTACAAGTGTAAAACCAAAACAGGGCAAAATCTCTACAGTTACTTCACCACCTCAAACTTGGAATAAACTTCCTTTAGATATTAGAAATATCAATCATCCACTAAAATTCAAAGCTTTGATTAAAAACTACCTAAACAAGACATGGATCTGTCACTGTAACTAACCTCCCTGATGATTCTCTCCATACACATCACCTCCCTCTCACCTAACACCTAACCTTTCTTCTGTTCACTAATGTCCTACAATTAAATGTCATCTCTTTTGCACAGTGACTCTATTGTGCATCGTACTTAGTAACTCAAGTCAAATTCTCTGATAAGATTGTACAGCTTGTTTTGAATGCTGTAGAAATGTATATAATCAGCGGGGTTGTTAATCATTTATTGCATATTATGTTAACTTACTTTTAATTTTTGATGTATCTGTGTTTGTTTTTATTCATGTTTTTTTACTTAAACTTTGCAATTTTGGAGCTTTTCTCCCTGGGCAACTGCTGAAAAAGAGCTTTGGCTCACTTGGACTGACCCGGTAAACAAATGTCAAATAAATAATAAATAAATACATATTCCTTACTGGTGTCTTCTGGCTGTACTTATTATATAAATAAGCATTCCACTCATTAAGGACAACAGCACACAAATTCAAAGAAGAAAAAAAAGAAATGCTGACAATTAAGATGCAAAAATGCAGTTAAGATCCACAAATATTAAATATATCTGATATTCATATACAAGTCTCTGTCAATGTGCTATCCCACTCTCTTTTGAATCAGTGCTTAATTGACTCTGCCCATTCAGAGTATATAATTTTACCAAACAACTTTATCTTCACCAAGTAGCAAACAACTATAGTGGATCTCCTTCTGTGTGCTGAGAAATGACATGCGTTCATCATGGCATAAAAAATAATAATAAAAAAAAAAGATTTGGCTTCACTTTATTTCATAAGTATTTTTTTAATCATGATACCATTCTAAGTCACCATCATCACTCACTGCAAATAAGATCAATAGTGGCACTTTCCATAACTGTTAAGACCAAAAAACACTTTATCCATTCCACTTCTCCACTTTCGCTCTACCAAGGATCCTTTGCAAAAACTGTGGGAAGTTAGCAGCAGGCCACAGGGATAATGTGATAACAGGCAAAGAAGACTGGAAGGGGGAGATGCTGGGGAAAAAAAAGACAGAGAGAGTTAAGGATTCTGGTGGCTACTTAGAAAGAAAAAAGACAACTGTTTTAATTAAGAGAGCAAAAGTTTTAGATAGGCCAGTTAGGGAGTGAGTTAAAGTGACAAGGCTTTAGGAATTTAAATGAAGATCAGATAAGCCAAACAACTTTAAAAGAAAGTGTTCGTTTCAGATGACAGGTGCAGCACTTGCAGAGGATGATGGAAAAGGGGTGTGGCCTGCTTAATTTAAAATAGTTTAAGGTTATATTTTGGAACCAATGAATTGGGTGACTTGTGAAGGGAAGAATAGCAGTTCTAGAAAGTGGGCAAAGCTAGGTGTAATGATCTTCCTGTGGCTCAAATTGTCATGGAGTCAATGTGATACAGGAATTTCCATGAGATATGTAAGAAGATATACAGACTCGTGGTAATGTGAGTATTGAAAGTTGTCTTGAAGCTGGAGTTGGATTGGTTGCATGGGAAGGTAGAATTCTAATCAAATTGTCAAAAAAGACATTGAATAATAAAAAATATAACATATGTAAGAGATGTACCATAGAAATAAATGCTAACTGGGCACATAAGTTTCATGATTGTATAAAACTGAAGGAATATTGGACATCAATTAACATTTTTCAGCAGGCTCTTTTTACAGATAATTTTACAATATCTAAATCACTAATCCTCTTCAATACCCCCATACCAAAATGTGTTCAAATATTAAACTTCCCCTATTATGGTCAATTCTAGCAGTGGCTAGAAAGATTATAACTAGAAATTGGATATCAGATACCCCTCCCTTTAATGAGTTTAAAAATGTTTTGATAGAGGTATGTCAAATGGAACTAATGACTATTAAATCAAGAACTTCTAGGAAAACAATCAGTTATAATATGTGGGATACTTAACAAAGTTTGTTAAAAAAATTCTTGGAACCTTTATAATGTATTATAGTTATGCTAGATGATGTATTAACCTGTGAATGTCTTTGTAAATACATTTGTTGTTTTATGAATGTTAACATTTTCTATTTGTTAACTGCTTGTATAAATTACTATGTTTTATTGATTGTATGTTAAAACCAATAAACACATTTAAAAAAAAAAGACATTGAAGAAAGATGGATGACCTAGGGTTATTAGATATATAGGAAAAGAGATAGGAGAAATGTGTTTACTTACTCTAGAGATGACTGCTGGTAAGCAAGTACAGGATAGGTTTTAAATCATGACAGTCAAGACTTGAGAACCGAATTCTGTGAACAAAAGTATCATAATGAAAATCACATTCTGAATAGACACCAAAGACCACTTTATTTGTCTGACAGAAACAAAACAGAACAGAATATATTGAGTGCTTTTATCTCCAATGCCAATTAACTCAGTTTTCATCAGAACTGTTCTAGATAAAATTTGCTAAAATAAACAGAACCAGACTGTCACATGATTGTTCATATCCATCAGACCTGAAAAGGGAATGGCCTGTGTACAGACTGTTCCAGAAAAAAAAATAATGGCTTCTTTCTTTCTTTCTTTTTTTTACATCATCCACCTGGAATGTTGCTGATCAAAGAATAGTATTTAGCTGTTCTATAAAATTGCTTCATTGGGTACCAGAAAATATTACTTCTCTCAGACCATTTTCTTCCATATGTCCTGGGCAAATATGTACTGATGTGAATCTTTTGTCAAAGAAGCAAGAGTTCAGCACCATTTTGTAATAAGAAATATGTAAACACAACATGAGTGATTGGATCACATGCAGTGCATAGGTTTGTAGGAGATTACTGGGCTAATGGCCCTAGGGCCTTTACAAGCCTAGCCATGTTATACCTGAGTTCCATAATTGACCTTGGTTAGATGGTCATTATTCGCAGAGTGAGTCTATGATCACCCCCAGCTACCCCTGTCCATGAGGGACATAGGTAACAGCTCTGGGATGAATTTACAGTCTCCAATCCAATTGTCTAGGTTGCACTTGAATGGGGTCATTGAGGAGCTCAGCTTCATGTGAATTGGGAGTTTATTCCACAGGAGTAGCAATCACTGGGTGATATATCTGTCTCTAAAGCATATTCTGTTAATGTTGCAGGCTAGGTTGAGATCCCTGGAGTGAGTGACTTTTGTCCCATTTGATTTGCAGATGTGCAGCATTTTCATTAGTGCAGGGTCAGAGACTGCTATATCGCCTAAGCACAAGTCACCTCTCAGCAGCCTGTAGGATATAGAGTACACTAACAGGGCTTTCAGTTTTTCCATGTAGCTCATGTTTTGGAGGATCTGAATTTTCTTGGTGAGAAATCACTGTGGTCTATCCAGCTGCTGCAGGTGTCTGGTGAGGTACATTCAAAAAGAAAGGAACATTGTTCTATATTAGTTGTCTAATGAGGGTCGAGTACAGAGGAGTTATAACATCCTTTCTCTTGGATGCAATGCCCTTACTGAAGAGATGTGTAACACAGAAGGCATTCCTTACCACTGTGGACACATAGTGATCGAAGTTTAGATTGCTATCAGCCTGTGTTCACAAATCTCATACCACTTGGTGCTGTCAATGTTGAAATTTGCAGGGACTTACTTTTTGCCAAAGGAAATAATAATGCACTTTAATTTAGTTTTAGTTCATGGCTTTGGCGCCAATCATTTGCCTGTGTTAGCCCCTTTTGTAATATGTTAAAATCATTTGAGGACTCAGTGATTGCACCCAGGTCACAATTATCAGCAAACTTGGCAAGGCACAGGCCATCTACTTTCAGCTGGACTTCCAAGAAATAGATTCCAAACAGCCCGTCACAGATTTTTGTGGTATGACACTGGTATCTGTTCTACTGGTAGAGGTGGAATCCCCAATTTTGACAGTATGCATTTTGTCGGTGAGCCAATTGCCTACCCATCTAGTGATGTATGGGTTAATCCCCAGCTGAGAGAGTTTATGAATGATACTAGAGTTAGGGATTGTTTCTAAAGCCTTGGCTAATTCAAGACAGACAGCATGTACTGTTTTACCTTCATCCAGGGCTTTGGTGAAATTCTCGAAGAAGTCCATCAGGTTCAATTAGCATGGTCTACCCTTAACAAAGCCAAACTGGTTCAAGTCAAGAGTTTGAAGGTCATCTATGTTCTTGTTGATAAGGTCCATGATGATTATTTTCATTGCCTTGCAGATAAGGCTGGTTAGGCTTATGAGTCTATAGTTCCCAGGGTCAGTTGATGGGCCCTCTGTGTGCAAGGGGATTAGTGTTGCTGTTCTCCACTCTGCTGGAACAAAGCAAGTACTCAGGCTGAGGTTAAAGAATATGCTAAGTGCTTTCACTAGGTTTTGTTTTAGATTGCAAAGTAAGCAACATGGGATGTTATCTGGTCCCATAGATGCCATTACTTTGGCCTTGGACAGCATAGATATGACCTGCATTTTGGAGATACTAGGTAGAGGGCTGGTGTCAGGTATGCTTTGGTGGTATGGCTGATGGGAACAGGGGGGTGAAGTTTGTGCCCAATCTGTCAGCTAGGAGGTTGACAGTTTCTTCAGGTTCAGTATGAGAGGTACAGTCCACTATAAGTTTGGCACATAGTTGGGCATTCCCTTTTTAGATTTCAGACATAGCTAAAGAATGCCTTATGATTATCCTTAGCTAAGGATGCTAATTTTGCTTCATAACTAACTTTAGAGGCCAATCAAAGCCATTCTGTCTTAGAAACACCACATTGGTATGGGGAAGAAGAAAAGCCTGTGTAGGCCAAGAATATCTGAGCAGCCAGTCAGAGTAAAGTTTCTCAGCTCTCAGTCCTAGCAGTCAGACAACACAGCAGTGCAGCCTTTAGGTTAAGGGACAGCCACCCACTACAAAGCCTAATAATAGGATTTAAACAACAGCAGTCACACAAGTGGATGAATTCAAGGAAGAATGGTGGTGCTAGCAGAAGGAGAGCATGACAATTTCAAAGATACTGTGTGGCAAAAAGAAAGTACATGTGCCATTAAATTGTGCAGACTAAGCAGCTACAATGAATAAGTCTGCCCTCGGAGTGTTCCTTGGTTCCTAGGTTCATATAAGGCTACTTGGCTAACAGCCCTAGAGCCCTAGCAAGCCTAGCCATATATATCCCGAGTTGCCCTAGTAGTCGGTTAGTTGAGTGAGGTTTCCAGAGGTAAGGGTCTATGGTAGATAATGATGACTTCCTCTGTCCAGAAGGGACACAGGCACCACCCCAGGAGTGAATTTGCAATCACCCATCCACTGATCTAGGTTGCATTTGAAGAGAGTCAGAGAGGTGCTTGTTTCACGTGAACTGAAAACTTTTTCTAGAGAAGTGGCAGTCTCTGGGAGATGTATCTTCCTCTCCATCATGACCTGTTCATGTCAGAGGCTAGGTTAAGATCCCTGAAGTGAGTGACCCTTGTACAGTTTGATTTACAAACATGTAGTATTTCCATCAGGACCTGGTCAGAGACTGCCCTGTTAAGCCAGACGCAGGTTGCCCCTTAACAGCCTGTAGGAGGTAGATAACAATGATAGGGCTTTCAGTCTTTCTGTATAAGACTTGTTTTGGGTACCCTGTAATTTCTTGGTGAGAAAACTCCATGGTATCTCCAGTTGTTGCAGGTGTCTGGTGAGGTACATACAAAGGAAGCATTGCACTCAATTAATGGTCTGATGAGGGCTGAGTATAATGGGATTGTACCATCTATAGACCTAGATGTGATACTTTTACTTATATGATGTGCTACAAAGAAAGATTTCCTTACTACTGTAGATGGTCAAAGTTCAGATTGCTATCAACCTGAGTGCCCAGATCATGCACCACTGGGTCTACATTTAGGGGGTCGCTGTCTATAATGTAATTAGCAGGGATGCCAGCTTTTCAAAAGGGAATAATAATGCATTTTTTTGCATTTAGCTTTAATCTGTGGTTTTGGTACTAGTCATTTGTCTGTGTTAACCCTGTCTGCAGTATATTAACATAGTTGGGAGACTCAGTGATTGCTGCCAATGTTCAGTCATCAGCGGACATGATCAGCCACAGGTTGTCCAAGTTTACCTGGAATCTGAGAAATAAATTCTGAACAGTACGGGGCCCAGCACAAAACCCTGTGGTACATCACTGTTGACTGGTCTTTTCTAGAGGTGAAGTCACCAACTTTGACAGCATGTATCTTGTCAGTTAGCCAGTTGGCTACCCATCTGGAAATGCAGTGGTTAATTCCCAACTGGGAAAATTGCTCTATAATACCTGAGTAGAGGATTGTGTCAAATGCCTTGGTTAGGTCAAGATAAGTGGTATGCACTGTCTTTCTCTCATCCAGAGCCTTGTTGACGTTCTCGAAGATATCAACCATGTTTAACAGGCATGTTCTACCTTTAACAAATCCAAACAGGGTCAGTTGGGTCCAGAGTTTAGAGATTACCTTTGTCCTTGTTAATCAGGTCTGTCCCTTTTTTAATTTCTCCAAGTCTTTTGGGTTTCTAATACTATAACAGGAATGGACCCCATTCCTAAGTCAAAGTATCATAAAAGTTCATGAAGTTAGTATTGGTTTAGTCTTTATTGTTAGACAGAAGTGCTCTAAGCAGTACCTGCAATGTGTCCATTAATGACTCCTGCAATTTGTATGAAGTTACATGTATGGGTAGCATAAATTAAATTTTTATAAGACCCGTTACTCCTACTACTACTGGGACTGTCTGTTTACCATTCATCCACATTGCCCTCATTTCTGCCTGCAAATCCTGGTATTTCATAACTTTTTGTTTGTCTGTATGTAAGATTCTGTACTCACTGGGTGTAGCAATTTCGATGATCAATGCTATCTTTGTCTTCTTTTCATGGACTACTATATCTGGTTTTCTCGCATCTATTTTTTGAACTGCTGGTAATGAATGATCTCGTGTGATATAAACTTCATCATGTTATATGATGCTTTGTGGATCATGTTTCAAGTGTTCAACTACCTCAATAATATAATATTTGCACAATCCCCAGTGCAACAGTCCTGCCACATTATTATGCCTTCAGTATACAGTCCTTATGTTATTAGTATATCACAACCGGCAACAAGATGTGTGACTGTTTCCAATTCTGTTTTACAAAAGCTACATTTGTCTGTTTCTACCACATGTTCAATAGACTTTGTAAACCAACATGTAGTCTACTGTCTTGGGCCGCCAATATTAACCTTTTGCCTTTTGGTTTAAATTGAACTTTCCTTAATGATTCCTGCATTCAGTCATGATCAACATGAGGTTGTTGCAAAAGTTTTGTATACATGTAACTATATTTATGCATTTTCCACATTTCTTGCCTTCTCGTCTGATCCTTCATCTTATACTGTTTCTTTCTTTCTTTTTTTTTTTTTTTGTTTGGCACATTCAGTTGCTGCCAGATTTTTATCTACATCTGGTTTGATTTCCATTCCTGCTTGACGCTGATATGCTTCTGCTAAACTAAGCAGGGAAGTCATCTTAGACTTATTCTCCCCATGTTTCCAAATGTTCACTACATTTGGTTCTTGTGAGGACAGCAGACATGTATGCAGTAGTACAATTGCAGATCTAAATATGTAATCAATTTTGAGGAGGCCCATACCTCCTTCAGAATGGGGACTATATAATCTTGGTATGCACTGATTTTTATAAATCATTTGAGGAGCATGTTCCTAGATGTCAACACTGTTTTCAGTATTAATTTTAGTTGTCTAAAATATTCCTTACTAAGTTTTATTGTTTATCTTTCATCAATTACCAAATATTATACACTCCCTCTTGCTCAACTTCTTTAATATCACATTCTGTCCCAAACTGATGTTTTCTTGGTGCTGCAGCTTTCCTGTTTTAGAAGTTATTTTTGCACATTTATCAAGACAAAATGATATTCTTATATCATCTTAAAAAGTTTTGGCCACTTGCAGTTGTGCTTTCAGTTCCTCATCTGATGAGCTATACATGACAAGTCTTTACACTTTGCTGAGCAAAACAGCAGCCATGACCTAATCTAAGGGCAAGACAAGTCACCATAGAATATCCCCTTTGAATTTTTATCCCTGAAATAATAATTTGTCCTTTATCATGGCTTAACTGCAAAGTAGTTTGCAGCTGTTTCATGGTCACTGTAATGTAATCAATCAGTGTAGGGTGTATCTTAAAGATTTTTAAGCACTCTTATCCATGAATGTGGGATACTGTCAAATGCTTTTTGGTAGTCTATCCATGCCTTACTTAGATTCTTCCCCTTTTTACAGTTCTCCATTATGATTTTATTTAGCAACAAATGATCTTTTGTTCCATATGACTTTCCCTTTTGTTCTATTGTCATGACTAAGTTTTCTTTTAAATGACTATAAACTCTGTTGGCATCAATTCCAGTGTATAGTTTATATATCATCAGAAGGCAAGTCAATGGTTTATAGCTTTTAGGAAAGCTTGTGGGTTCAATCTTATGTGGTAGTACTGTTTTTCCTGTTGTTAACCAGGCTGGTGTCTGTTCGGGGTGTATAAATAAATAGTTCTTACTCATGGATACATTTTCGTGTAAAGATGTCAATACTTTTAGCCAGAAGTTAGGTACTTCATCTCGGCCTCAGGTTTTCTAATTAGGAGCTTTTCTAAGCTTTGTGTCAATCTCTCTGGCCATTTTTTCACCCAATTTCATATTCTGTAAATCTGAACTTTTTATTCTGTCTTTTACTTCTTCTGTCTGTTTAGCATTGCTATGCTCCACAGAATCTTTACATTTCTCCAAAATATATCTAGTTCTTCTTTTTTGGTGGTGTTTCAATTCCTTTTGACTTGTTTCCCGATTCTCTATAAAACTTTTTTGAGTCATCAATAAATTGTTTATTTTGTACTTTTCCTTTATATTTATCTGCATATCTTCTATGTTTTTCTGCCTGTGCTGATATTTTTAGTTTATTATCTATGATAGTGAACGATGGATCTTGATCTGTTCTGATACAGTTCATTGCTTTTATCACGTCTATCTTTCTGATTATTTTTGTT
>NC_056736.1:78013392-78020892 GCF_019279795.1 Protopterus annectens | reverse complement strand
AAATGCAGAAGTGATTCAGACAACTATCTATTACTTATCTAAAACAATTTTTTCATAAATGATTGAGTTTATAAAGCCATATTACAAAAACATAAATGACTAAAATCAAAATAAAAAGGGTGACATTCTTATCCTATCTCTTCCGGCTTAAGTCTTAAGTGAGATTCAACATAAAAGTTGCTGCTGTTTAAACCAGTAAATCTGTAAGAAGTCTTTGGGTATTGCTATTCAATTCAAGGTTTAACAGCACAGTATAAGTATCTCCTCTCTGTTGAACATCTAAAGACCCTGAACAGCTGTCATCCAGTCTTTGGGCAATACCCATTAAATGCCTAGCTAAAATCTTACTGCTGACTTTGGTTTTTAATGATACAATAATTTGAAAAATTCTTCTAAATAATTTTCCTTTCTTAACATTACAGAAACAAATGCATGCACAGAAAACTAAATAAAATATATTACTTGTAGAATAAGCAAGGTTCAAATGACAAATTCACCACCGTAACAGGTACAAGCAAGTAAAATCTGAGGGTAATGCTACTCAATGCTAGAAGTCTAAACCTCAAAATGCATTCACTTGAAGCACTCCTTAAAATGGAGAACATTGACATCTGTGCAGTGACAGAGACCTGGTTCAAGGCTCCAGAGATCACCCCTACATTACCAGGCTATAATTCATACCACACCTTTCAGCCACCTAACCTGGACCAAAACACTAAAGGTAGAGGCGTGTCCATACTCATTAAGGATATCCACACCTCCAGGCTAGTTGCTCAGAATAATGCATCTGAGATTATCCAAGTTCAACTAACTCTGGGCAAGACCACAATCTAAATTGTAGCTTGCTACAGATCCCCCACCATGCCCCAGGATTCCCACTCCTCATTTCTTGATACACTGGAAAATATTAGGGTACAACCTAACACCCTAATAATGGGTGATTTCAACTACCTTACCATTAACCTTGGAAAACTACTTATGTACCAACTCTTATGCTCAACATTTTCTGGAATTCATAAATTCCAATGCCTTCGATCAACTTATCCACAACCTCACCAGGGGCAGCAATATCCTAGACTGGGTCATTACCAACATGAGCAACCGGTGTTCCACACTAGGGGTCAATTCCTCATTGGTAATATCTGACCACAAGCTAATCACCCTAGACATCCACATCCCGCCCCCACCTCCCATTAGGGAAACCACTGTAAAAAATTTCTCCAAAGCCAACTTCACACTTCTTAAGACAGAAGTGGCAAACTTCATGACACCCATGCTGAAGGACAATAGAGGTATGACTTCTGAATCCTACACAAATGTACTTTATAAGCACTTACATGAGTGCATGGATCGTGCAATCCTTAAGAGAAGCAAGATGCTATCCTCCAAAAAAATGAAGCCAATCTGGTGGTCCCTTGCCATAAATAAACTCTATAACAGAAAAAAGAAACTGTTGCAAAAGTCCCAAGATTGGATGAGCACCCTGTTCAGCCTCAGTAAGAAGCTGAGATCCCTCATAAAATCCTCCAAAGCTAGTTACGAAAACAAAATTGCCATTGATTCTAAAGACAGCCACAAACCATTCTATAGCTATGTCAAGAATCTCAATGGCAACATTCAGATCTGCTCTGAATTACAGCACAGTGGCACTAAATATACAGGACCAACTGATATTGCCAACATCTTGGCAGATAGGTTCAGTGCTAACTTTATCCCCCTCTCATCCTCTAAAGGGCCCATCTCTATACCGGAAGAATGCAAAGTTTCTGTAATCACGGCTGCACAGGTAAAAAACACACTCTCCAAAGCCAAGAACACAGGAACCTTGGGACCTGACAACATCCCAGGCTGCATTCTACAAGAACAATAGAATGAACTGGCACCCCCACCTAAGTACCATGTTCGACCAAAGCTATAGATGAGGGTAAGGTGGTTCACACAGCCTTTCTAGATCTCGCCAAGGCTTTCAACACCATCCCCCCACTCTAAAATTATAGATAAACTCACAAAACTAGGTATAAATCCCTGTTTCACAAGATGGGTGGCCAACTGGCTCACTAACAGAATCCACACTGTGAAAGTAGCAGACTCCAAAGCCAACTTCAGACCAGTGACAAGTGGAGTACCACGGGGTTCAGTCCCGGGTCCTCTCCTGTTTAGTATCTACTTCTATGAAGTACAGGCTAACAGGTCTTTGGCTAATGAAGTTCGCAGATGACTACAAACTAGGAGCCATAATCAAAATTCCTAATGATGTGGACATCCTACAAAAGGGCCTCACTGAGACAGATGCTTGGTGTCAAAGCCATGGGCTCAAGCTCAATGCCTAAAAGTGCATTGTCATCTCTTTTGGTAAAAACTCTGTACCCATGAACTACCACATAGGCGGTAGTCTACTTAATACCAAAAGTGTGATAAGAGACCTTGGGACACAGGTGGACAGTAGTCTCTCCTTTGATAATCACATTGCCATAGTAGTCAGGAAATCCTTCAACTTGTCACACCTCATCACAAAAGGTTTCTCATACAGGAAAAAAGAGGTCATTGTTCGCCTCTACTTGTCACTTATTAGACCCATCATAGAGTACAATGCCCCTTTTGGTATGTACCTCACAAGACATCTACAACAACTGGAAAGGCTGCAGAAATACCTCACAAAGAGGATTACCGGCCTCAAACAGATGCCCTATGCAGACCGTCTCAAAATAATCCAGCTTTACTCCGTCACATATCGCCTACTCAGAGGTGATCTCTGCTAACATACAAAGCTATGTCAAACCCAGAGCTGTTGGACATGCTCCACTTAAACAAATTCCAATCTCTCTGAGCTACATGCTCTAGGGACCTAAACCTTGTCACCACAATAAACAGAACATGCTGGAGGGATAGATTCCTGTCCCAGAGACTTCCCATAATCTGGAACAAACTACCTGTCTATATCAAGCAAAGCTCCTCATTACCATTCTTCAAGAAAAATCTTGATGATTGGATGGGAGATTCATCCTGGGGATCACTTCTGTGGCTCTGCTTGACAAGGGCACAGAAAATTAATTTTCTTGGGTGGTGAAAGCCAGGGTACCTTTTGGCTAGGCTTATAAAGGCCCTAGGGCCAATAGCGTAGCACCTACCTATGAACCTATGAACCTCTATATGTATATATATATATATATATATATATATATATAATATATATATATATATATATATATATATATATATATATATATATATATATATATATATATATATAGATAGATATAGGTGTGTGTGTGTGTCTCAAATAATCAGCTTTTTTCATTCTTTTACAAGCCAGAATGTTGTTACATGGACATTTGGCCTTTGATATAAAGCAACTAGATTGAGACATATATTAATTTTGATCATTTAACATACCTCCCAGTATCCTGGGTCAGTTATTTACTATGCTGCAACATAGGACACAGAGACTGTAACTGATACATTTTCTGAAGAAATATTCCATTGTTTCTCCCTTTATTCTTTTGTCTGGTTTGGTTCCATGACATATGTAGTGTTAAACCATGACAGTTACAACCATGCTGTAGTTAGCATTTTTGCCTCCTAGTGCTTAGCTGTCCAGATTAGTTCAACGCTGGGGTACCTTCTGTATGGAGTCTGTGCATCATTTTTGTGTCCATGTTTTTTTTTTTTTTTTTTGCTGGGTGTTCCATTTTCCTTATGCATCCCTGGTAATGTTCCTGAAGGTGTTCATGCTGTGTGTGTCTCTGTGTCTGTATGTATGACTGGTATTTTATATAGAATTAGCTTGTTTCCCTTGTTCCTTCTGAGTGAAATGAATTAAAAACATAACTGGAGAATGAATGTATGTATGAACATTCCAAGTAGCTTAGGTACAAAAGCATTATATCATATAATTTTAGCAAGGAAGTAATTATACTTTCAGGCAAAGTTATTCAATCAAGGAGTGTCCATTTGCAATTATTTTCTTTAGCCTTTTCACCTAGCATCTGTATATTAATAGCAACATGAAAATAGACTCATTAATCTCTGCAAAAAGACTTATCTTTTGTAAAGCACTTCAAGGTTCTTGATTTTGAGCTTGTCGTATACTCAGCAATCATGTACTGCTTTTTGTAATAAAACTGCAATTATACTTTTGACTAAACAGTGTGGTGGAAAAATGAAAATTATAGAAAAGGGCAGACACTATTTACTGGAATTGGAAAATTAGTTTTGTCAGGGACTTTGAAAATTAGACATTAGGCCTTAAATCCTAACAAGAATTAACATTTTGCAGCTCTGTAACACAATAATTATAGCAAAAGGTTAGAAGCTGGCACCTAAAATATGAATTTCAACCAAAAGTGCTAAAAGCTTATTGAGTATAACAGAAATAAGAGAAAAATATTAGTCTGAAAATGACTGTAAGAACATATTAGCATAGAAACAATTCAGTCCACTTTCATGTTAAACCACGTGTGGATTCAATAAAGCCTACATGGTCATTTTTGACATGACTGAGAATATTTTTAGATAAAATAAACTCTGTGTGGTGGCGTACACTCAGTGCAAGGATGGTAACTTCTGTGGAATGCTAATTATATTATAAGTAGCCAAATTGTATGCTAATGAAGCAAATCAACACAATGGAGCAATTCAACAAGCTATAAAGCAATTGTATAGACTCTGTGCTCATGTTGTCCATGTATTTGAAATTTTTCAGAATACAGCCACAGAAAGGAGCTTACATGGTAACAAAAGCAAGTATAAGTCCTTAGATTTGTGCAGAACTGACCATAACACAAAACCCCACACACATTATAACATTATTAATCATAGTGGATGCTAGAAAATTAGATTACCAATAGCAAGAATTCCTTTTTAAGTGCCACGACATAAATGCAGCTTTGCTCCCCCACCCCAAAACTAAGAATATGGCTGTAACTAATGGGGACAGCTCAAAGTGTAAACCCCATGAAACATTATATTCATACTATCATGCAAGCATATGCAGTATGTATCTGACAGAATACAGTCAAATCTTATCAAAACCTGTATTACTCTGTACAGATATGTAGCAAAGAATTACCTCCAGTTTCCCTGTCTACATGGCTACCAGTTGTGCAGATTCAGGACTGTCAGTTTGGTAAAGATAGAAATGAGGTCAAAGCTCATTAGAACTGATGAATCTGAAAAAATGCTAACTGTGTTAGGACTCTTCACTTCATGTAGGCACTTCCATAGTGTTTGTTTTCAATGGAAGGGAACAGTGAATGATGACAACAGGGGCGTGTGTCAGGTTACATTTACAGGCTATGAAGTGTAAAAGTGTATGTAAGCAGTGCACAATTCACAAGCCCTAGGATTCATGAAGCTTGGAGCAAGAACGGCGTTAGGCTTGTGCCGTCCATGCGGCGTAAAGATGGCGCAGTAGCTTCATATGCATATTAATGAAGGCACGCTGCCGCCACATCCACGTGCATAGGAAACACGCACGAGTGCATGGGGCATGTCCAAGCACCGCATAGAGGCATGGACATGTCGGCTGTTTACGTGCAACCTGAAATGCTGAATAGTACAGCCTGCCACTAATAGTAATCACACCTGTCAGTGTCCGTGGATACTGAAACATATGCAAAGCATGCAAGACAGTTTTGCGAACAGAAAAATAAGAAGCAAACACAAATGCACGTAGCTGAATATTGATTCCCCATCCCTCGAACAAATGAAATTTAAAACCCTGTGCCCGTATTCTATTGTAGTGTCGATAGTTATACCAAGTGGAAGCCAAACGCATCGTGTTAGTGCACTGCCAATAGCTAAGTCTAGCCCAATGGTCAGGGTTACCACCTGTCCCACATTGTGAAGGACAGTCCCCCTCTGGGCAGTTGTGTCCATATCAAAACCATTATAAATGTAAAATATCCTGCGATAATTGGACATAATTATGTCCCACATCTTATGTAATAGTCACATACAATAGTTATTTCCATATGTAAAATATCTACATGTTACAAGAAACAGAATAAGCAAGTAAATGAAACAGAAGAAGCAGCTAAACTGCTACAACAATAAGCTTACATTTAGGCATAAAACAAAAGTGCTAGCTATTGTACTGACCATGGGTATGTGTTGCCCTGAAAAATCTGGTGTGTCCCGAATATATCCCATCCTGGCCATATGAAAAGGTGGCAACCCTACCAATGGTCAGAGCATTCACACAATAACTGGCCAGCCTCTTAATCCCCCTAAAACCATTGACCTTTGTAGGAAAGGTGGTGAATTACCCTGAATGAATAATGACAATAATTAAGAGTAACAGACATCTTTTACTTCAGAAAATAAGTATTAATACATATGCTCTGATTATGTCAACATTTCAAGTTAATAGTACTAATATTTTAACAGTGTCCCTGATTGTCCCTGATTTGTCCTTGCCTTGTCCCTGTTACTGTTGAAATTAGGCCCTGAGTGGCTGAGAGGTCCGTACACATATGTACACCAACGGTCACATTTGTTGCAAGTACTGTTGAATACCTGTAGTGAAGGCATATATCCTAGTTACCATCCACGCGGAATGTACCACGGATGGTGCAGTGGTCAAACCGGTGACTAAGGTGTGTGTGTTTCTGGGTCCAAGCCATGCAAGGGCCGCTAATTTTATGTGATGCCCAGAATAATGTCCATCGGATATAGGGAAGTAAAGCCAGCGGGGATGCGCGGCGGACATTCAACAGTATGGAAAATGTAAATAGGTATGTAGGTGTATATGTATGTGTATGTACAGATACATATATATATATATATATATATATATATATATATATATATATATATATATATATATATATATATATATATATATATATATATATATATATCTATAAATGAACATGGTCACAATAAACCAGTCGTAAAGAATGTGAAGGGAAACACCAGCAGAACCCTCCCCACCCCGTATTATGTAGTGCCAACATATCAAGCTGGTCAGAGGTGGTCAAACCTCTGCGTCTCTAAACACAAGTAGAATGGTAACATTGGGACTAACTCTGTCCACATGCTAATTGTGACTGTCAAATGGGTACAGGGCTGTTCCGGTCTACAGTCAGACAAGCCTAAATGCAGATGACCACATGAACAGACTGACAGTCAAACACACATATGTGCCAGGACTATAAGCTTTGGAGTTCTGAATATCCTCGAAGTGAGTAAATATGCAGCACAGGTCCAGAGCAGTAGGGAATAGGGAATGGTGCATGCATAGTACTACGATTTTCCCAGCAGGAGAATGGATGCCTGCTGTGTAAGTGAAGTGTTGAGGTGTGTGTTCAGGTAACTATGAACCATGGGTATACATATAAATGAAGCAGAACACCAGTAGTGTAGTGGTTAGAGCATCTGCCTAACATAAAGTCATTCCCGTTTCAAGTTAGACTATAGCACATATCATTTTCCTTGTGGAATGAATGTCACTGTGCTGTAAATCCAACATTTAAACATGTAAAGGTGAACGTGTGTTTC
>NC_056736.1:77920892-78010892 GCF_019279795.1 Protopterus annectens | reverse complement strand
GGGGGAACACATAGGGACTATATCAGTGAACTGTACCCAATTATCATGGACGTCCGTGATTACTAATCAGAATCTAACACAGTCCCAACTAAACCCTTCCCGAACTAGTGATATTAGGTGGACAGGTGGTGGAATACACATAATGACTAATGACAACATGTATGAGTCATAAACAGCATGTACCTTGACAAAGGTGTATGATTACATATGCTCTGGGACTGTCAATGTATCAGGTTACTTGTACCAATCATCTAAATGTGTCCCTGAAGGTGTTATGCTGTGTCCCTGATTCAGTGTTCATTCTCCCCCATTCATACGTGAGGTCTGCTAGTGATGGAAAGAACATATTTTGCTGACTACCTTAGGTAGATGACATCATAATAGGTTGTGGTTACTACCTGTTCACCTTTGCGAGGGACACTCCCCTTTGGGCAGTTGTGTCCTGCAAAATAAATGTTATTATGGCACATGGCCTGTGATTTAGGGCAAAGAATCCATATATTGTCTGTAGTGGTTGCATAAAACGATTATCTTGCATCTGAAACACCTAGATGTTATAGGAAACAGTATTAGCAACTATAATGTTACAAGAATAACCTTTTATTTAGGCAAACCGGTGAAGTAGTCTATTTTCTACTGGCTGTGGGTATGTGTTGCCCTGCCAAATCTGACATCTCTACATATAGGTCCTATAGAGCTGCTACCTTTCAAAATGGCCAAAGTGGGACCTGCTCGATAGAAATGTCAGATGTACCAGGTCAGAACATACCTACAGCTGTGCATAGTACAGAACTATATATATTTGCACAAATAAAAGCTTAGTCTAGTAGCAGTTCACTTGCTTATGCTACTTCTCATAAGATATAGAAGTGTCATATATGCAATAACTGTTACATGCAACTATTACAGAAATGTAGAATATCATATTGTCCTGTAATCAAGACATTTGCTATGTCTTGATTATTTTTGCATGACACATCTGCCTAAGGAGGGACTGTCCCACACAAAGTGGGACAAGTGTTAATCCTAAAGCCCCAACTCAGCCAATTTAAAAGGTGGCAAACCTACAATAGGTATGCGGTAGCATGACTCGGCAGATGGATATGGGTCCCAAAACACATTTACTTGTCTGCATTGCAGAGTATCAGTTCCCATGTATCAGCCAGATGGGAGCAGATTGTATGAGGAACACGCATATAATATGATTAACTCACTGGACAGGCCGCAGATTCCATACAGTCGAACGCCATGCCATCGCCTAATGGTCAGCCATACCAGATACTGTAGTCATGTAGTCCGATGTAATAGGCATCACAAGGGATCATGCCCACCCAGCGTGAGTGACACATGTAAGCACCAATGTCGGTGCATGTGCAAGTGAGGGAGCGAGCGGGTGTAAGCGTGTTTGGCTACCAGTATACAAGTATTGTACTGGTAAAGAAATGTGGATGCTAACCAAGTGTAAGAAGCTGTAACCTCAGGTCAGCAGTGCTTAACACCACGCAAACCCATGCACAACTGCTCCCAATTGCTTCAATGTGCCTTACTCCCTCCGTATCCAATGGGCTTGTTCTGCCCACAAACAAATAACCGTCCTTTGCAAGTGTTGGTAGCAACACCCTGCACACACAGCTAATGTGAATGACCAATACACCATGGCAGATATACAGACAATAGACAGTACCACACACATACCATACACCACAATCATCCAACAGTATAGCAATGTACTGGCAGATATGTCCGGACCACTGGTGTTTGCAGACCTGGCCATGTTGTGTTTACATGTATGAGCATGCCCAGTATGACCATTCCACATGTTGTCGACTGACATTGCCGTCATACCTTCATGTGTTCGAGCACACCCAGTATGGCCAACTGTATCGCATGTGTTATATGTCCAGGTAGTCTGTGGAGCCGACCTCTGCATTGTACACTGACAGGTGGCATGCTGTGTCTGCAGGGTATCCATCGGTCATGTGGAATTGACTGTTGCTACATTTCTGCACAGCGTGGGGGTACATCTGACTGTATTCACATTCCTACACAGCACCGGGTGGGGGCACACCTGACTGTTGCTATATGTGTACGTTGGAAGGGGGGCACACCTGACACTTGTACACTTTTGCTACTAATGTACTGGCATTTCAGGTACTCCAGTTCAGTGTGTAGACGTACCTATTGTGCTGGCTAGAGGCATACCAGTGTACTCCAGATCTTAGCTTTAATTACCAACATATTAGTTTCAGACGTCCTAGCCTTCACTACCTACATCCAACTGCCTGGCCTGCTGTAGTCTGTCTGTGTGGGTCTGTGGGGGGGGGGGTCATCCATTGGGTATATTCAGAAGCCATTGTACAGCATTTGTCTGTGTTGGTCTACACCTGTCCAGCTGGTTGAGACTTGTGTGGACTGTATGGACACACATGCTGCTCAGCCCATTACCCGCAGTAGGTTATGATACTTTGTGTACTACTGGCTAATATGGTGACCCCCGTATGTGCTACAGATGTCACGGTGCCACTATGGACATTTACTGTCTGCTGCCTTAACATTCGGCCACCAAATTCCCTTGCATGCTCACATCCATACCATAGCTACAGGTACCAACACGTTCTAATACAACTGCCAATTGGTAGGTTGATTGACTTACCTTGAGGGTGTGCCAGACCTGAGGATGGTGCTGGAGGGCTGCCTATGTCAGATGCACATAGTGCACTTCCTATAAGTGGCTGAGCACAGGTAGTGTCATGTTTGGCATCCCTTTTACTGTCTGTGTGAGTCAGAGAGGGTGACATTCCCTGGGTCCTTACTGTGTTAGTGCATATGCAATGCGTTGCCTCTTTGACAAGGCCAGGTCATACTGGGCACGCCTCCTTCTGCCTACTGGGTCCGGCTCAGGTTGTTCCTCCTCCGAGTCACTCTGTGCCTGTACAGGCCTTGGCATTGGTGGGGGGGTTGTGTTGCCCTGCCCCATGCTGTTCCTGCTGTAGCTGTTTCTGCAGGATCATATTGTGTAGCATAGCACATACCATAACAATTTGGGTGCATGTAGCTGGTGAATAATGCAAGGCTCCACCGGATGTGTCCAGACACCGGAACTGTGACTTGAGCATCCCAAACACAAGCTCTATTATATGTCTGGTCTGTGCATGTGCCTCATTATGGCATCATTGTTCAGGTGTGTGTGTGCATTTCTGATGGGTGTCATCAGCCACAGCTCCAGTGGGTACCCAGCATCCTCCACTAGGTGACCATAGGGGATGTCCATATTGGCAAAGCTGTGGTACAGCTGTGTCAGATGCCATATATCGGAATCGTCATAGTTTCCAGGGCAGCCAGCACACACATTCAGTATAATGCCCTGGGCATCGCATACAACCTGGAGTTGATGGAGGGGATGCCCCTGTGGTTAATGTAGGCCCTACCCTGCTCAACGGGTGGTGCTTTGATGCGTACATGTGTGAAGGCTATAGCACCCACTACCCCAGGGTAGTCTGCCGTTTGGTGGAAGAGACAAATATTGCTAGGCCACACCCCACATGTGTTGAGGAAATGTACATGCTCACTGGCATGTAGTGACATGGCATCCAGGAAATGGTGGAATACCCTGGATTCAGATGACTGTGAGATCCCCATTATATCCCCAGTTGTGCTTTGGGAGGTACCTGTGGCTAGTATACATAGGCCTACACATACCTTGGTATCCACTGGGATGGGTTTCCCTTGGCCTATTTGATGTGTCAGGTGTGGCTGGCACAGCTCAACATTCTGCTGTACGAGGTCTCTGTCCACCCCATAGTTCTCCACTATCTCCAGCTCATGTAGCCCCTGGTAGGTTAACCTGGGTCTGTGCAGTCTTCTCTGTCTCCTCACTGAGGGTTGTTCGGCAGCATTCACATCCTCACCACCCTCAGCCTCCTGCACATGTTTGTCTATGTTGCCTGCTGCAGCCCTTCTCATTTTGTAGGATTGTTTGTTAAAATTTCCCCGCATGTATACACTGGTGGTGTAGAGTGTGGAAAAATCCGAGGGAATGGTGCTTGCTCACTTTATCATAGTGTTCTTGGCTGGGTTGGTCTGCTGGGCCTGTAATCTGCTGATTCTGATAAATATCACCTGTTTGTCCAACTTGTTCACCTTGACTACTGTCCTACTGCTGTTGTCCCTCGCAGTTGCACTAGGCAGCTATAGATACACCCCTAGCTAAAGCGTGCTAATCTAGGAGCAATCCCGAAACACAGGGCTCCAATCTACGTACAGTATGCCTGACACACACCCCACATGCCTTCACCAATACTCGAGTCCTGCACCCAGCTATCTATACACATACACTCTTGGGACCTGCATCACACCCTGGAGATAAACGGGATTTACTATTTTCCACCTTGTTTGCATAGTATTGTCATCTAATGCATAGTTACATGATCCATACTGAGCCTCCCCAAAAATAACCACTGTTTACTGTCATGCAGACCTGCTCATAACTGGTTAAAAGTGCCTTACTATCACCGTATTCAATGTCCCTTGTTCTTCCCAGCAACAAAGCAACCGGGCTCTCCATGGCTCAACATGGGACCCTGCATACCACAGACGATGTGCTTTACCACTAAGGTATGGCAGATATACATACATCTGAGGCTATCACATACAAATCATCCAGCACAGGCATTCAACAGTATAGGACATGTATTCCATCATGTAGATGTATGTGTGCTAATGTCCGCACACACACACACACACACACACACACACACACACACACACATATCTATATATATATATATATATATATATATATATATATATATATATACACACACATATATATATATATATATATATATATATATATATATATATATATATATATACACATATACATATACACACACATACATAGATATAGAATATATATCTCAACAGTGGGCCACGTGACACCAAAGCAATAGACAAGAATGAAAAGGAAACCATATGCGCCTCCTGCATTATGTACTGATTTTAATATCAAGGCAAGTGTGTTTCTGTGCGTCACACGGGTTCAGACTGAATTAAGGGTAAGATTATGGCTGCTGACATTACTCACTGGACCTATTGCCGAATGTATGTGTATATCTTGCCAACCCAGTTTCTTGGCCGATTGTGACATTTATGGCCACTATATAGGAAAACAACAAAACACACTCCTCAACACATCCAGTAGCTAGTCACTCACAGACACCAACACATAGGATACGACTGCCAAACACACACACCTGTTATGCCTTAGAATAGAACACCTACCTGTCTATTCTATGACACTAGAGCATTACGCTGTTACAGAATGCACTACCGAGATTACTGGGACACATCACTCCCAGAGGTGTACTTCTAGGTGGATGACATCATCAGCAATGGCAAAGTCCACGATAGGGATTTATGGAGTGTGAGCAGTCTAAAAGCATTATTCTGTCCCCAGGCAAATGGAGACACACATACACACACACTTGGCATGACTGGGATTAGAACACTGACCTAATGATTTTATTACACTACAGCATTACACAGTTACAGAACATGCTACCGAGATTACTGGGACGGAGCATTCACAGAGGTGTACTTCTAGGTGGGTGACATCATCAGCATTGGCAAAGACGGCGATAGGGATTGTATGGAGTGTGAGCAGTCTAAAAGCATTATTCTGTTCCCAGACAGACAGAAACACACACACACGCACACAGTTGGCATGGCTGGGATTCGAACACCAACCTAATTACTTTATTACACGACAGCATTACATAGTTACAGAATGCGCTACCGAGATTAGTGGGTAACAGCACTCCCAGAGGTGTACTTCTAGGTGGGTGACATCATCAGCATTGGCAAAGACGGTGATAGGGATTGTGAGCAGTCTAAAAGCATTATTTTGTCCCCAGGCAAACGAAGACACACACACACAGTTGGCATGGGTGGGATTAGAACATCGACCTAACTACCTTATCACACTACAGCATTACGCAGTTACAGAATGCGCTACCAAGAATACTGGGACACAGGTCTCCCAGAGGTAGATGGGTGACATCATCGGCCTTGCTAATGGTGGGTATAAGAAATGTATGGAGTGTGAGCAGTATAAAGGCATTACTCAGTCCTCAGGCAACCAGGGAGAGACACACACACATATGGCAAGTGTGGGAGTAGAACACCAACCTAACTACTTTATTACACTACAGCATTACGCAGTTACAGAACACGCTACCGAGATTATTGAGGCACAACCCTCCCAGAGGTGTATTTGTAGATGGGTGACATCATCAGCCTTGCTAACAGTGGGCATAAGAAATGTATGTAGTGTGGCCAGTCTAAAAGCAATTTAGAGTCCACCGGCAAACGGGGACAGACATACACACACACACACAGACGCCAGTGTCAGGTATGGAACACCTGCCTATTTACAGATTACTATTACAGTACTATATATGTATATATATATATATATATATATATATATATATATATATATATATATATATATATATATATATATATATACGAATCATGCCACACAGACACACAGACTACACATGTCAAGGCTGTCATTATGAGCATCTGGGAATGCGGACATTAACAGGGATGCTGTCAGTTAAGATGTACATACATGTGAACCTGTGTGTATAAAGTATGAATCCATCCTGACCTGGAATATGCCCATCTGTGGAATGGATGACTGCTACCACTATACAGGGTTACAATGGCCATGCCCATACACAGAGGCACATAACCAACACAAGGTGTCACTGGGCATGCTCACATACTTAGTAGCACAGGGCTGTTCGGAATGCACTGTGTCCATCTACACAAGGTTATACTGAGCATGCTCATACACTTAGTAGCACAGAGCTGTTCAGAATGCACTATGTGTCCATCTACACAAGGATATACTGGGCATGCTTATACACTTAGTAGCACAGGGGGCATGCTCACACACTTAGTAGCACAGGGCTGATCAGAATGCACTACTGTGTGTCCATCTACACAAGGATATACTGGGCATGCTCATACTCCTAGTTGCACAGGGCTGACTGGGATGCACTCTGATGCTAAACACGGAGTGCCACAGTGGCCATGATATTACAGGTAGACGTAAATAACACATAGTAATGGGCTCTGGTGTTTGTAGTTGTCATTGTTAGCGGGAACACTGCTTTACATATATTTGACACCGGTCTTTAACAAATCAGCTGTCATTCTGGGATGACGAGACTGACAGTAGGCAGGCCTTTGACATATATCACATGCATCCACGATACAAGGGAGTGTGAATATTACCCAAGTCGCATCCGCCCACACAGTGTCATTCCAAGGCAAATTTCCTAAACACAGGTTAACTCCCATACACCTACAGGACAACTGCATTGTTTTCTTATGCTACCCAGTGCTAGATGTGTAGCGTCCATATTCTCAGCTGACCACTGTAGATCCAACAATGGGGACTACTGACATCTGTGCAGTGAGGAACACCTGGCTGATGGCTCTGTAGTGCACAATAGCACTACCACCATATACCTCAGAACCTAGCACTACCACCATATACCTCAGAACCAGACATGTGGGCCATAACACAGGTACAAACCACTCCAGGTGGTGTACCCTCATACATAAAGGCCACTCACATGTACTGACTGGTCCCCCCATGAAAGGCATTGCAGATGAGCCATGTGCAGGACACAGTGTCACATGCTGCATTCTAGGATGTAAACTGCAGACACCACCATGCCCTCGGACCACCACCACGCAACCATACATGTTGTAAGACATACGAGTACACCACCACGTGACCCTTGACCTGTGTACTGTACTAAGCTCTACATCAACTGTAGACAGTTCACATGAACTGACACAGTTGCATTATGTGTTATGCAATGCAATGATACCACTGTTTGTGACCAGGTTAGCTATACACATACCAACTGCCCTCAGTACTGCCCACCATTAGCAGATGTCTGTTCCTGTACACCAGTACACACCCTCATGTATGGATACATGTACCTGCCCTGGGTATGCACATGCCACACACACAACATACCTGTAAATAGCATAGCTGTTGTAGTCCTTTGTGCAAACAGGTGGCTACAGACATTACACAAATGCACATTGAATGTAGGTCCATGGCTGCTGAATGCTAACAGTACATAAGGCGTGATATCAATGTTGACAGAGGTAACATCCCCGCTGTACTGGTCACCCATCATATCATACAACAGTCCATGTGTCATGAATGTTATTACACATATCCACCAATTGCAATGCCTACAAACATGACCAAATGTCAGGATTGTAGGACTTACACTCCTGTACACATAGTGTTGTGCATTCAGATAACATGCATGTGCAGATGCTGATGTATGCAGGTGGTGTGTATCCTAGTACATCATGCAGCTGCAGTGCAGCCTCAACATTGCCAACTGTATATGGTGATATGCTGAATGTACAGAAAGATGTACCACAGGTATGGACAGATGTGTTGAAATAACTAAGTGGCGGGGCATCTTTGCAGATGGATGTTTGCTGTGGACAGCTCACAGGTGTGTCACAAGCGATCCTACAATATCTTGTGTAAACGGAAAGCAATGGTTTCATTAATTGAAGGACATAATACACAACTTAGACAGTAGTCAGGGTGATAGCACTTGACACCTGTTAATAGATATGACGTCCCTAGTGCATATATCAGCACTGTTGGCACAGGAAGCATCAGTACAGTTTGTAACACGTGCAATACTGCTGTATGTTTGACATACATAACATGAGCTAGGCAGGTCTGAGATTCACAGTACTGGCATGTGTGGTTGCATGTGTGTCCATATTTGTCACATATTGTGGGGAATACATCTCAATTGTTACTCACACTCCTGTAAACAAGTCTACACATCTGTACAGACTGCAATGTATAAAGCAGGACATAGGCAGGGGTGTGTATCTCACACATGTGAGGCATCTGTATGTGCATGACATAGGTGTATTAATTACTGAATGCCACAGTGTGTGTATGTATGGATGACCGGTTCCTGGGGTGAGGATGTATGTTACCATACTGAGCTGATAGGACCCCTCCCACCATCCAAGCGATGCATTCAACTATCCGTGTTGATGTCCCCGATCTTAGGCCATACTGACTACCTGTACATGTGTATTCTCTGTGGCATGTCATGTAGGTGCACAGTACTGTAATGATGATTTGCACATAGGTAGGGATCCTCAGCAAACCAGTAGCAACTGTGTGCTAGTGTGTGTTACTGTGTCCGTGAAGCCATGAGTGGTGTGTGTGTGTGTGTGTGTGTGTGTGTGTGTGTGTGTGTGTGTGTGTGTGTGTGTGTGTGTGTGTGTGTGTGTGTGTGTGTGTGTGTGTGTGTGTGTGTGTGTGTTACAGCGTCACTGAATACATGTGTGTCAATACCTGAGTGCGTGGGTGCAGTTATGTGTTGGTATCCTGTCATGGGAACATGTATTACTGATTCCCATTGAGGCATCCCACTTCCCACTGGCCTCAACCCTTGTAATCAGCTAGACCACTCTCTTACCTCACCACTCCATGTAACTGTACCTGTGATGTCACCCTGTATGGATGTCACATCTGTGGCCACAGTAGCTTAATACACAGCTATCATGCTCTTGGAACTGTAGACGTGTTTGTAATGTGGGACATTATCACTGGTATATGATAGCTACACTGTGCATGCTGGTATATTCTTGCATACCTGTGAGTAGTCCACATTGACATATGGGACACTGAACTGCAAACACTGACAGTTACCGGCACATGCAATTAGACCTGAAGAAGGACAGCAGAACAACATGACCAACATGCATTTACTGTTGTTACAGAGGACACATACTGTTAACAGTATTGTACACCTGTACTACATGGTAAACTACGCATATCATCCTAGTCTGTTCACCCTGTGCATCGGACCATATGAGCATGTCCCTGCACCGATGGTGTGGATGTCAGAGATGTGGCACAAGCATCATCATATGCACAGGGTGTTAATGTTTGCCAGAGGCCAAGGCTGCACCATTGGATGACATCATGTGTGTGGGTTTGGGCCTTTGATCTAATTGAGCATGTGTGGATGTTATGCATGTGTGTGTTGTGGTGCCCTACATATGTGTTAAGTGTGTGCGTGTATGTCTGCACACAGTTCTCCCATGTGTCTGGCCTACACAGGGGTATTATTGACAGCTGCAGACTGTACAGGCGAGGTTTTACAATTCACGGTGTCCAGCCATGGACATGTGACCTGTGCCTGCCAGGGGTTGCACGGGCACTACCAGACAGAGGTGCAAATTAGGTACTGTCTGATGTCATTAGTTCACTGGAACCGGTCCCTGTTGGGACCATCCTGGGCCACGTGCACGTGGCCTGCTGTGTCGTGGTGTGGGAAGCACAGCACCAGATGCACTACTGCTGCTACCACCACTATGTGAGTGGGCATGTGAGGTAGCTCATACACTTAGGCCTGACACAGGTGATGTAGCAGGCCTATGTCCACGTGCCCGATGCCTCATTCCTACCAGATGTTCCAACACAGACAGCTCATGCGCATGAATTATCATGCCACGGTCAAGGACTCCAACTATGTCACCCAACCGTCTATCCAAAGCATCAGTAATCTGCTGTTGAGCATTTGCCATTGTCTGGATTTTTTTTTTAAAGAATGGACAGCAGCCCCAGTAGCCTATGATTTTCTCTGTTGCACCATTCAGCACTTGTCTGTGCCTCCAGTACAGCCTGAAACATGTGCCTGGTGACACCAGCTGCTGTGTTCTGTCATGCAGGAGCATGTTGGCCAGAGGTCCTCCTATGAGCAGCACAGGCCACGTGCCTGTGTGGAGCACCACCAGTAGTTTGGCTGACACCATGGTGTACAGGCACACCTTCCATAGCCCCCACACTTTCCTGTTCCAAGCTACCATGCGACAACTGTCCTTCCTATATGGCCACTGGTGATGGGGTATGTGCAGGTATGGGATCTGTGTGCGGGGATGAGGTGGATATGGATGGAATGGCAACTAATGGCACAGTTTCAGCCCCTGGCAACTCTTCCTGTGACCCAATCATATGTTCATCATCACTGCTACAGTCTGTGAGGACACTAATATCTGATGTACCGCAGGAGGGAAATGCACCTACATCACCTGTGAGGGCAGACAAGAACTGTACATTACAATCTATACAATAGACACACACACACACACACACACACACACACACACACACACACACACACACACATGTGATTTGACAGAAGGCATGCAACATGCATGTGATACAGAAGATGGCATGCAGCGCAGACAATAATAGTGGTAGTTATCATACATCCCTAAGTTGCATACAGCATGCATGTGTGATAGCAGACGGCATGCAAATTACACAATCATAGTAGTGGTTAGAATACATCCCTGTGTTACACCATGTGGACCAGCACAGGTTAACAGTACACCTGCCTGATTTGTGGCATATGACCTTGATAATCACATGTAGTATGACATGTGATCTGCTGATGTGTGCAATGACATGCATACATGTTTAACACAATGGTGTCCTGTTGAATATACAGTGAGGCAATGGTGTACCAAATCAGTGTTGTCTGTCCACCCTACAGATATACTGAAAATTTAGCTGATGTCCATGGCCATTATAGGGAATCATGAGGAGTCTCTAGTGCTATACAGTGTGAGTTACAGACAGGGCTCATAGCCATGACTGTGTTCAGATAAAATATATATATATATATATATATATATATATATATATATATATATATATATATATATATATGTATACTGTGGAATGTGACCCACATCACTGAGGTGTATATACACTAAACCATGATGTGGAAGTGGAAGTTGTGACACAGGTCACTGATGGGTATATGGATGACACCCCTGCACATCTGCAACCATATTGCTGCAGCCTGGCAACTATGGGCAGACATGGCGAACACGTCGGTACACTATGTCCCACATGACATCTGTGTACCACACACACACACACACACACACACACACACACACACACACACACACACACACACACACACACACACACACACACACACACAAGGAGCTAGTATGGCATTTATGCCCATCACCAGCAATGGAAATGTCCTGTATCTGTGGCCTGATGTGGATACTGTACAGTAACTGCTGTCATGTTGCAACACCCTCAAGATGTTCAAAACATCCTATGTGGTGGATTGATGTTACGCCTACACAAGATGTGCACAGGCCTGTAGGATGTCTAGTGTTCCACATCTACATTATGACCATTATATAAAGGCCATGGCCGAACCATGTGCAGCCTTTGTATGACAGGGTGTACACACAAGCACAACACTTCTAGTGTGTGTGTGTGTTGCTCCATGTCTCTGGCCATCCTCCATGGCCATGTGTGTACATGTGTTGTCCAAATTATAGTGATGAGCATCTATTTCACATGTCTGTGTTGTCCCATATGACATATATGCTCCACTGACAGGGTTATGCAGATAAAGGGTGGTATTTGGGATATATTTTCAGGTTAGGTAGGCAGTGTAGCAGCCAGGCCAATAGATGTCATGGACATGTCAAGATAGCACAGCACATTGTGTGACATTCATAGCAGGGCTATGATCCACACTGGGGAAACATGTGTGCTGGCCATACTCCAGCCCCCTGTGTAGTACTGTTTGTATTCCACCACATGTGTAGATCAGATCTGTTTTATGTTCCTAAAGTGAACAGCACCCCCACCATTGTATGCACCGCTGTCAAATCATCTGGCAATAAAGTTTGTGAGGATTCATGTAGATGAGATGATTCACATAGTTTGCAAGTGTGGCACATGGATAGTCATTGTGATTCATTACAAATCCGACCTGTATATTGTGACAGGACCATACATTATGTGTGCATGTTTTGAATGGCCACATGGCAGATAGATTTGTGCATTATGGTTCCTGATAAATAATAACACTCTCACCTGCAACGGGCTGCTGTCGCTGAGGAACGCCAGAGGTACCTAAATAGGAGTAACACAGCTGTATGAGCATAATCCACCCCTGTATAAAGGCTACAGGGAGCAATGTGCATAACACATACACCAGTACATTAGACTATACTATGGTGTATGCACATTTGTGCATACACAGAGTAGCATACTACAGTATGCGGCATGTATGTATATATGCCTTGCATATGATGTTACATTACATATTGTACAGTAACACATGCATCTATATGGAATATAGTTGTTATAGGTGCAGTACTGACTTACCAGGCAACTCCAGGCTCAGTGGTTAAGAGACACCCACCTCCACAATATCGGCTAAGGCTTGTGGATGTGGTTCTTCAGGTGTCCCCAGGTTGGCCAGTAGCTCCTCAGTACGTGTGAGCGGGGGCTGGGTTGGTAGTCCACCACCTGTTGCACCTTGTTCCCTGGTGATTGCATTCACACGCTGCTTCATCCATCTAATGAGGTCTGTACAGTGTCTGTGCACCTGCTGGTATGTGCGGCGGTGGCCACCCATATCATTAACCCTCCTGCGAAGTTCCATCCACAGAGCATCCCGCTGCTGTGCATCCTGTGGCACATAGCTGAACAGGATATCATGATTATCAAGTAGGTATGGGATGAGGGCCTCATCCTCCAAGCATGTAAAAGGGGGAAGCCTTGCAAGCGGCATACCTGGAAGACATAATAATGGAGACAGGTCACAGTACCTCAGAGACATACAGAGCTACAGCTGAACATACATGTGTATCACATTACTTCAGTTTAAATAGTTGTATTTGCAAACCTACATGACACTGACTTGTTTGTGTCACACACATGTGACACTCAATGTTGAGTGGATATTATCACCATATGTGTGTGTGTGTGTGTGTGTGTGTGTGTGTGTGTGTGTGTGTGTGTCACCTGATTACATTGCTCATACTCCATGTGGTTGCTGTCTTGATGTGGGCATGTCTGTTTGACTGTACTGGTGTTCCTACCTTACAGCACATGGCTGGATGTGTCCACATTAATGCAGTTGACCTTGATGCAGTGTATATGTCACATATAAGGACTTATACTGCCTTATCAGACATGACCTGTGACCCTGCAGACATGCTCACATAAGGTTTTACATGTATGTGTTTTGCCATATACATCTAAATGACACTGTACAGTGATTCAACATCCTGCCATGTATCACCTGTGTTGCACAAGTGATACACATGGGACACTGGCTAGCCAGATGGTATTTGCAGGGATGGATATCAACTATGGCATGTACAGTCAAAGTCAACTAGTGGGCTATATGCCATGGGCCATGTATGCATCTAGGATAAAAGGTAACCTGGCAGTAGCTGACAGGGGGGTCTGTGAGGTCAGGTGAAGCAATGCCACATTACTGATCCACAGGGTTAATGACACATATACCATGCATTACCATACGGTCATCACACCATGTCTGAGAGGGGAGCGATGTGCAGCTTTGATGGACAGGAATGCATAGTATGGCAGGACTATGTCAAGTGTATGGGACAAGAATCTGTCCAGCATGTAGTAGGTGGATGTCCATGAAGTATGTGTCCGAGATCAGGATGAGTACGTGTAGCATGACCGACATCACTGGGTTGGACATGGATTTATTCAGGGTATGCATCATCCTACATAGTGGAGATGGGGAATGGGAAGGCTGGTGTAGGCCATCTGCACATGGCCAATACCCCTTAAAGGAATTATGTGATCTGATATGGGTCAATTCAGTGGTCTGTATGGCTGGACAATGATCTCTATATTCATGAATGGCACCCTATTATTATTAGGGTTGCCACATATGACTCCCTGATGGGTGTGGTGACATAGCTATCACAGGAAAGACAACTGCCCAGCTGCATCTCTCACACACAAGTGTCCATTATGATGACTGCTGCCTAGGTGCTAGTTAATGGGTACAGGGTTATTAACATAGGGGTGACAATGCGAGTCAGCTATTGCTCCTAGGTCATAGTCATTCACATACTTCAATAGGCAGATGCCTTCTGTTTGTCTGTGAGGTATGGACTACAATGAGGGGGAATAGAATTCATTAACCCTGACATACTGTAGCTGCCACTGGTGTGATGATCCCATATTATTCAGACACCTTTTGTAGTGTTGTTTCTGCCAGCAGTCCTGTTGCTAAAAACTCCTGTGACATAGGAATGTACATCTAGTATACCGAGTGTAGGTGGTACACAGTATGGGTGATGATGTCCTATGACCTGGCAAGGTTATGATATGCAGTGTGACATCAACCATACTGTCATCTACATCTGTACTGCTGACATCGCTTAAGTGATCAAGGTTCATGGCCTTCCAGACCAGACTCAGCAAGGTAGTTGTGCAGTACTTCCCATTATCAGTGGTGTCTCCCCCTTTGTTGGGTTGTGACACCTGTTGGTGTACACCATTCAGTGTGTACACAACCTGACATGTAGCTATGTTTTACATGATGTGTACGTGGAGAGCATCTTGTTTTGCTATATGTGTATGATACAACCTGTGATGTGGGCAGGTCACATGCAGACTGAGTGCAGCTTGTACCTGCATAGTTGTGGGTACAGGGGCCCTGTGGTGTACTTGGATATATGCTTATGTACCTGTTGGGGGGAGGGGGCCATGTTTTTATATTATCCAAGACCCTATCTGGATTGCTTATTCATGCTAAGCACTTGTTCAGGGCTTGTAAACAGTATGTAAGCTAATGATTACTATAGCACTCAATCTTCCACATCACCTACAGGTAAGGGTGAACACGTTTTGTACATACTTTTCTCTCTTGCGTAGAGTAATGTAGCTGTTGTACTCACTTTCCTCACTTATCTAGGTGAATGTAGTTCTATATTCAGGTATGTCCAAGAGTCAACTACCAGTGTTCTCACCTGTCTATCAGATGAATCTGGACATCTTGAGGCAATGTACACATTGCCTCATGTACACAGACAAGCCTCTCCGCTTATCACCCAACACTACAACCTGTGAGAGATGCACTCATCTAGCCAAGCTGGAGGTAAAGTTCTCTCCAACCAAGCCAGAGACTGACTGTCATGTGGAGAAGGAACACAGTCGCAAAATACCACACTCATCACATAAGCCTCACTGTATCTACCCCACCATTAACTGGGAAAAATACTTGTGTACCAACACATTACTCAACGGTTTCCAGAATTCATAAACACCAATGCCCTGACTCAACAAATCCACACACCCAACAGGGGCAACAATATCCTAGACCTAGTCATTACCAACATGAGTGACTGGTGCTCCACACATGAAGCCAACTCCTCGTTGATCTGATCAGACCATGTGCTGAACACTTTTTGATATCCACATCCTGCACCTATCCCCCATTAAGCGAACCACAGTATAATATGTCTACAAGGCCAACTACATGCTTCTTAAGGCAGACGTGGTGGACGTCATGCCACCCATGCAGATGAACAGTACTGTTACAACTGCTGAATCCTACACAAATGCACTCTATAAGCACTTACAGGAGTGCATGGCTTGTGCTATCCCAAACAGAACCAGGATGCTATACTCATAATTAACTAAACCAATCTGGTGGTCTCCTGCCATAAACATATTGTACTACAGAAGAAATGCACTGTTGCAAACAAGAGTACAATACCATGCGTAGAGGAGATCCCTGGCCTGCCTCAGTCAGAAGGAGAGATCCCTTATAAGATCCTTCAAAGCTAGCTATGAAAACATTAATGCAACTAATACCAACAACAACCACAGAGCCTCAATGTCAACAACCAGATCTGCTCTGAGTTACAGCACAAAGGCATGAACATTACAGAAACAATGGATACTGGCAATATCCTGGCAGATCCCTCTCAAAGCTGCACACTCTGAATGCAATATCAAAGCATCCATGGGACTGGACAACATCCCAGGCTGCATTTTGCATGAACTTCAGATCGTACTGTCGCCTCACCTATGCACCATGTTCAATGCATAGTGCCCCCTGAATGGCACACAGCAACAGTTCTCCCACTCCACAAAGGTGGCACCACAATGGACTACGGGCCCTATTTCCCTATAGGCCTGACTACCCTGGTCTGCAAGGCTATGGTGCACATCATGGATCACTGTCAGAGACATTGGGTACCGCCTAACCTTTGACCCCTCCCTGTTTGGCATTGTTAAGGCCGGACCATGCCTCCTAAACCTGGTGGGCTTCTTAGAGACAGTTACCAAGGCATTAGATGAGGGTAAGGAGGTCCACAAAGCCTACCTAGATCTCTCATAGGCTTTCAACACCATTCCTCCTTCTGGTATTATCAACATACCCATCCACCTGAACATTAACCCCTATCATCATGTGATGGTTTGCAAAGTGGCTCACAGACAGAACACACACAGTAGGAGTTGCATACCCTAGGTCCGACTGTATACCAGTTACAACTGCCATCCCCCAGGGCTCAGTCCTAGGACCCCTCATGTTCGGTATATACTTCTCCGATGTACAGACAAGCACAGGAGGGCTTTGGCTGAAAAGGTTTGCAGACGACTGCAAACTAGGGGACATAATTGTTTCCCCAGCTGTTACAGACAACCTCTGGAAGGGTCGCACTGAGATGGATACCTGGTGTTAATATCATGGCGTCAAGCTGAATGCCTAAAAGTGCATAGTCATCCCCTTTGGATATAACTAATTACCCATGGACTACCACATAGGTGCTAGTCCCCAACATACAAAAAAAGTATTACAGGATCCAGAAACACCTGTAGATAGCAATCTCTCCTTCGATACCCATAATGACAAGGTGGTTAGAATATCCTTCTACATGGCCCCCCCTAATCTCTAATGGGTTTGCATCCAGATCAGAGGGGCCATTGTGACTCTACACATGTCATATCAGACCCATTAAAGGATACAACACCCCATTTGGGATATACCATACAAGACAACTGCAACAGCTTGGAAGACCACACCAGTACCACACCAAGAGGATTACTGACCTCAAACAGATGACCTATGCAGCCAAACCTATGGAACTCCAGCTGTACTCAGTTACATATCGCATACTCACAGGTGATCTGTGCTTCACATACAAGGCCCGTGTCCAACCCTGTAATGCTGGACATGCTCCACCTAAACAGAAACCCCTGATAGCCACATGCTCTAGGGATCTACACCTAACTACAATGATGAGTAGGATGTGCTGAACGGATAGATTCCTGACCCGGACACTTCCTATGCTTTGGAACGTGATTCCAATGTAAATCAGGCAGGGCCCCTCACAAGCACTCTTCAAGGGAAACGTTGCCGTGTGGATGGGAGACAGACATGTACCCAGGGATCACTGCAGTTACTCTGCTGGACAGAGGCACAGGGAACTATTGGCTCTGCCATTCAGAGGCAAAGGGAACCAACCTATGGGGGTGGTGAAAGACAACACACACTAGCTAGGCTTACAGATACCCTTGGTAAGACTGCCTAGCACCTACCTTTGCACATATTACATATCTTATGTGCATGGATAGTTAAATAGCTCTTTCATTTTACTTTGCTATCATGCTGATAAACTGTCAGCTCACTAAAAGACATATGTATCCTGTTATTGTGTATTGTATATGCCGATTGACATAACTAATGTTTGCGTACCATTACTGTAATGCTATATAGCTTGTAATACATATCTGCCTACAATACTGTATATTACACAGTTATTGGCACAATATCCCACAATGCAAACCATACTTGCACAGTGGCCGAAACTTCCACATGTTATTCTCTGTATTACACCCGTACATATGGCTACAGTTACAATATATCAACAGATACTATCCCCTGTTATAGCACATACTTATTGGACCAACCCTGCCACTGACGTCAGCTGGTGAGGAGTATTTCTGTTCAAAGCCCTTATATAACATCCCTTGTGGTGTATGCAGTGTTTGCCTTGTGACCTACAGCAGTACACACAAATACTACAAGCGTGACTATGCTCAACAATACATCACTACAAGATAACTTTTTCCACTATATGAATTGCGTGCACTTTAAATACTACAGAATAGTACTACATACACAGACTGACTGACTGTTCTACATACCTTATTAGTAACCTGATGTATCGTTAACAGTTGATTCAATCTTTTTTGGTTTGTGTTTCAATGTTATTTGTAATGTTCTGCTGGTATATACGAATGGTTTGAATGTGTGATGACACATCCTTTTCTAGTTACATATTGGTAACATGAGGTATCCTGCCCACCAATTGCTGTTCCAAAGTAGTTAATTGGATGCACATCAGCTGTGCAGCTACTCCATTAACCGATACCATGGCAACAGTGGTGTATAAGTGAGTACTCCTTTTAAGGGTTGTCCGTTTGCCTTACTTTCGAGGGAGACGGCCTAGATGTGTTATTGCGATATATTTCAACAGCTATATGGAGACACACAGAGATATATTAGCTTCATGACTCCTGTGGTCTGTGTGTCTTGCTAGAAAATTTAGTTCTACATGTTAGGACAGCTGTTATACTTCGGAACAGTGCTACTTATGCAGGTTTTGTTTGTACCTGATACTTCTGCAGATGTTTAAGTCTGGCAAGGATGTTTGGCCAGCTCAAGGCCTTATGGCTATGCATGAACTGTTATGTGGTGTACAGTGTGCTCACCAGATATCCTTGATTTGGTGTACAAGTGTAGCATACTGTGCTGTCACTCACTAATTGCTAACACATCCCGGTGTATGTATAACCCTCTGAAATGGCATTAGTCAAACAAACCTTATTACATCAGCAGCTGTTCCATTGTATAACAGCCACTGTTTCACTTAGGGCCATGTTAGTGTGTCTCTGACAAGGTATGTTAAGGCTTCTGCAGATGTTGTACAGTGTGTGAATGATTTGTGATGTTATTACAGTTTGTATTGTAATATGTTTGGGTGTGGGGGTGATGTTGGTGGGTGTGCATAGCAAATGCAGGTGTGTAGGAACTGCTTTGATACATAATCACTATGTGCATGAGGGTTCCTTCCCTATTTGAACACCTATCCTTTTGTGAACTACAACAATGGTATTTGCAGGCTGATTCATTAAGGCACTGTTATGTGGTTCCTGTATAGCATGCAGGTGATGTTAGTCCTTGAATCCCTTTGGTAATACATCTGAATGTAATAACATGTTGCTACATGATAGCTGTGTATTTCTGTCATAGGTATTTGCAGTCATCTTAGTTGTTTTGGTGACTGACCCTCTTTGGCTAGGGTTGCCACCTTTTCATATGTCCATAGTGGGTCCTTTTCGGGACACACATCTGATTTTACAGGCCAACACAAACCCACGGTCAGTACAAGAGATAGAACTTTCCATTCTTGCCTAATTATAAGCTTATTCTTGTAGCAGTTTAGTAGCTTATTCTGTTTCCTGTACCATGTAGGTACTTTAGATACAGAAATAACTATTGAATGTAACTATTACAGTACATATGGGACATAATTATGTCCTACAATCCCAGGGCATTTGCCACGTTTAATATATTTGGTCAGGACACAACCGCCGAAAGAGGGAGTGTCCCTCGCAAAGTAGAACAGGTGATAACACTATCATTGGTTCATGTCCATAGCACATATTTGTAATGGTGTATAGGCATATACTCTCCATATCCTTTGTTCATAAAGGTTGGTAGTGGCAGAATGTGTGATTGCTATGGTCTATGTTATACACATATGTGAACACTTCAACCGCTGTATATGGGAGACCTACAGAATTCTGAAATCACAGTGTTCCGATGCAGACAGTCCCAGGAACAAACTCCCATACCCCACATTACTGCATCGACAGTAACTCGAGAAGGTAACATGAACATAGAACACACACATGCACACACAGACACACTGCTACCCAACACATCCAAACAAACCATCCTACACTACATATGAGCAGGTGGCCAAGCCCCCTACACACCCCATGTAGGTGTCTGCACCCCACACACCACCCACTACTTTAATATTCTACATCCTAGGTAGCGCAAACAGATGCACAAAGCTAACCCACAACCACACATTACAGTCCCCCAACAACACACACCACACACAGAACACACACTCACACACACTACAGCCCTAAGAAACACACGTACACACAGTAACCTACCCAAGCCGCAACACTAGAAGCACTGACTAACTGTCCATTAACATCGTGAGATTACACCTCGCGCATCTGGTGTTTCGGTACTGTGTTCTTTTGGACCTTAAACCTCGGAATTACGTGCGTCGGTATGTAAAGCAGTCGGTATGTGGTAGGCATCCCATTTATATGTACCTCCATGGTTATGTAGATGTTGTTAACCTATCTATATATCTACATATGTATGTATATCCCCATATATAGACATATTTCTCTCTCTCTCTCTCTATATGATTGTGTGTGTGTGTCTGTGTGTGTGTGTGTGTGTGTGTGTGTGTGTGTGTGTGTATATATATATATATATATATATATATATATATATATATATATATATATATATATATATATATATATATATATGCATATATATTTTTATATATATATATATATATATATATATATATATATATATAAAACATACACCTTTCATTGTGTACATGCCGGTTTGTCGTATTTCAGCACATTCCTACCTTTTGTGTTTCATCCTGTCAGTATACACCACTGCCATTGGTACATCTCAGGTAGCTTAGTGGTATGTTATTGTGATGAATGTGTACATGGTTGTGTGTTCTAATCCTGGCAGTGATATCTTACCTCTCAGAGCAGGCATTGCTAGCTCACGGGTGATGAGCACACATTTCAGCGGTTGTGTATTCCACATGTTTATTATTCTGTGGAGAACTACCTATATATGCAAGCTGTGTTTAAGGTATACTATGTAACATGTACACATCTGTGAAGATTCCTGTCAGGGATACTCCCCATTATTTGGAAACACATCCCTGATTGTATTATACAAAACCCCTCACTACCACTCCCAGGAATCCTTGCAGAGTGGGTGGTGAACAGTAGCAACATCCCAGGGAAACCGCAAGTGGCACTGCTCCATAGAGAGACATTTAGTTGATCAATGGAGTGGTGACAGCAGACATGTTTTTCCTATGCTTATGAGTGGCCTCGGCGGTTGGCCATGTACCTACCTATGTATCTATGAACCTGTACATACAGTATGGACACATGCTGATAGCATAATATACTGTTCAGGTATTGACATACCTTGTGCCATTGGTGGTTGTGTGTACAATAGTTGAGGGCTGCCTATGTAGGATGCACATAGTAGACCATCTATACATGACAATTTACAGGTGGTCATGTGTGTGTGTGTGCCATCCATGTTTGCTGTGTGTGCAGGTGGAGAAGGGTGTCAGTCCATGACTGCCTACACTGTCAGTGTGTGTGCTATACATTTCCTCTTTGCCAACGCATGGGCATAATGGGCATGCCTCCATCTGCCTACTGGGGCTAGCACAGGGTGTTCATGGTCTGAGACCCCCTGTGCCTGTGGGTCCCTTGGCAATGGTGTTGGGCTGTGAGGGCCTTCACCATTCTGTCCCTGCTGCAGCTGTTTCGCAGGATCATATTGTGTAGCATGGCACATACTATAAAGACATGGGCGCACGTTCCTGGAAAGTACTGCAAGGCTGCAACAGATATGTCCATGCAATGGAACCATGATTTCAGCATCCCAAACACGCACTCTATGATGATTCTGGTTTCTGCGTGTGCCTCATTATGGCGTTCTTGCATGGCTGTGTGTGCATTTCTGATGGGTGTCATCATCCACGGTTCCAGTGCATAGCCAGCATTCCCCACCAGGTGGCCATATGGGATGTCCCCCCTGGCAAATACCTGATACAGCTGTGAGGCATACCAGATGTGGGAGTTGTGATAGCTTCCAGGACTGCCGGCACATCCATGATAATGCCCTGGGCATTGCACATGACTTGGCAGTTGATGGAGGAGAATCCCTTGTGGTTTATGTAGCACCTACCCTGCTCACGGGGTGGTGACTTGATGTGTATGTGCGTGCAGTCTATTGCACCCAGTACCTCAGGGTAGTCTGCCACATGGTGGAAGAGACGCATTTTGCTGGCCAACTCCTCCTGTGTTTGGGGTAGGTGTATGTGCTCATTGGCATGTGGTAACATGGCATCCAGGAACTGGTGGAGTACCCTGGATGCTGATGCCTGTGAAATCCCCATGATATCCCCAGCTGGCCTTTGAAAGGTACCTGTGGCTAGTATTCTAAAGCTTACACATACCTTCGTGTCCACTGGGATGGGTTCCCCTTTGCTACTTCTGGCTCTGAGGCATGGCCAGCACAGCTCAACAAGTTGCTGTGTGATGTCCCTGTCCACCATGTAATGCTCTACTATGTCCAGATCATGTAGCCCCTGGTAGGTTACCCTGGGTCTGAACACTTGTCTCCTCCTTCGTTGTCTGAGATGGTTGTCAGCATCATCCTCGACTCCACCATCAGTCTCCAACACATGCTGGTGAATCAAAGCTATGGCAGCCCCTAGCATATACATATTAAAAGTTCCCCGTCTGTATACACCAATGGTGCAGAGTGTCTGGGAATACACAATTGTGTGTGTGGGGCTTTCACAACTTATACTATTGTGCAATGGATGATGCTGCTGTAATTGGGTGTGTTTGTACTATTCCAGCTGCAGGGTATCTTAATTATTGGTTTTACAGCAGGTACTGTTATTGTGGGGCATTTGGTGTTGACTTACACTTGTCTGCCATGATTCATCTATTGCCCTTTACTTCTATTTTCAACCAGATTCACCTTCCATTGTCAGGCATGCATCCAGCTGCCGCCTTTCTTGTTTTGTGCTTCCACAACCCAGGAATGTGTTGTGTAGCTGATCTACAGCAAGTTTGCTTTCTTCTGCTGTGACAGTTTTCTTTTCTTTGCTGTACGGCACCTCCCCTTTCCTGTTCTGCAGGTAGCTGCTAGCAGCCTTGTTAGCTGCTGTCTATGGCCCACTGTGAGTTTCTAGGTGTTAATTACTCATTTGTACTCCAATTAACATACTGCAGCATTTCCTTATTGTCTTCCCGTAACCTTCCTGTTTCACCTACGTTGCATGCCGCTCGTACCCAGTTTCCGGCTTTTGAGCGTGTTTTCATCCACGTTCACATGCACTTTCGGTCACCTTGTGTGCTCTCAGCTAAGCATAGCTATGGCTAGGTACACACCCTTATCTTGTGGCTTTGCTTAGCAATGGGCAACCTGGATTACCAGTGCTCCAATGTGCTTACAGCTACGATGGTGCACACCTTTCATGATGTCATGTTTACCTCCAGGCCACACCTCGGTGTTGTACTGCTATGCCGTGTGGTACATCCTTACGCCGGCGGGACTTTTGCGATTCAGTATTACTTGATGCATTTGCATGGCATTGACTACTAATTCCTAGTTACCATGTGGAACACTGTCACAGACCCTTAGTAACCCTTGCACCTTGGTTGTGGTATAGCATGCATATCATTGACTATTATGGTGAAATCATGATTTGTGTTACATTGCAGTTTTATGGCATCTAAATATATTTTCCTTGTGTTCCTGTTTGCACACCCGTGCACTGCGGTTGTACTTTGTGTTAGTGTGGCCATGACATTAAATGTTATTTTTTAAGTGCTTTGTGTGATTTTTATGCCATTGGCTGTATATTTAGCCATTGGAATATGTTAACATTGTAATACATAAGTTTGTTCCGCTTTCCTGGCTCCGATGTTCTGTTTGAAAAAATGTTAGCCGTTTTTTTGGTTTATATTTCTGCATGCTTACGCTATGCCTGCACCACTTCATGAATCACTATATAACTTGATGTGCATGCTACATTGCTGTACATGGGGTAATTAGCATACAAGCGCTGTGAGCTGCACAGCTCTGGCGTATGCTAGTAGTGCATGTGGAAACAGCTCTTACCTGAATCGCTCGACGGCCATATTTGGTGTTAGATCACCGATGCTACTCCAGCACATGGTGCAAGCTTCATGAATCCCAGGGAAGATCTATTTCATCCTCTTTATTGTTTGTTAAAATGTGTTGTCTCTGTCTGCTTGAAGTAATTTTAAAAACTTTTTGTCATTGTTTGCATGATGCAGTGCTTAGTGCAACCACAGGAAATGGAGGAATGAATGACAGGTTTCTCAGTGCTTGTCACATAGCAAATCCTATGGCAGCACATGTATGTGCAGGGCTAGAGTATATATGATCTTGGGTTCTGGTACAGGGTCTGCAACCTTTCCTTCACTTTTTGACCTGCATGTTTGTTTAATATCACAGGAATGATGAAAAGTAATAAAAAGATTACCTGTGTTTACCTTATTTAAATTAGGTTCTTGCAGTGGCTCAGAGGTGCACATCACTCACTAATGAGCACCAACAAATTTAATATACTCAGTTAAGCAGCAGATGTTTTTCATAGGTACTAATTACAGCATAAGAAGGTGACTTTCAGTATGGTGGAGCTATTCAACAAAATATAAAGCATCCATGTAGCCTCCATTCTGGTTTTCCCTAAATACTTTAATACTATAGGACAAGAGACAAGGAAATTGTGGCCATTAAATAAAATTGTGTCAACTGCTGCATTTGCAAGGTAAATTCTGAACCTATAATGTATTCTTTAATAATATTATGGCATATCCTTGTATGTTTTAACTTGGTGCAATAATTAAGTAAACAGTGGTGGATTTGTACAGAAAGTACCTTAACGGGACAGCAAACATGTATTTTACTTATATGTGTCCATTACTAAGTTTTTTCTTCTTCTTCTTCTTCTTCTCCTTTTTAATTGCACTTTTTATGTGATGCACTGCATAGCTCAAACAGGGGAAGCAGGGAACAAATAAATTCCAGGTTGGGCTGTGTTTATCTGGTTTGTCCAAAGTGCAGCAGACCATCTAGGAAGCAGACAGCCAAAATATAAATTGGATACATTCAGTGAATGCCCTGCTTGGAGTACAGATGGTATTGGATTCTAGTACAGAGTGTGCAACCTTTGTTTCACTGCGGTGACATTGCAGTTTACAGCAAAGAAGTGCAACGTAGACAACTGCTTTCTCAACATTCTTGTGGCAACAGGTGTAAGTGTAGGACTGTGATACACATGGTACTGGGTTCAAATACAGTATATTCCATATAGTATTACTTTTACTGAAGGAGTAATCTATGTATTATCACATTTATGATCAAATGTATGACTGCGGGTATACTGTGTACTATAGTTCCTAAATGTATTCCTGCTATCTGGACTGACATGGCTTTAACTTTTGCAAAAAAAAACATACACAACTGCCTATAAATGCAGTCGCTTGCCACTGTTGCATTCTGCTTGTCAGATGTTAGCAATTTGGCTCACGTTTGCACACTGCTTACCTTAGAGCAAACAGGTGCAACGTGCATGATGCACACTTTATTAACCATCACGCAAAATGACTGTTCACTTTTCGATGGAACTGTAAATATATATATATATATATATATATATATATATATATATATATATATATATATATATATATATATATATATAAAATGCTTTCTTATTGGTGTTTATTGTTCATTTCCTATGTATGACATAAATCTACATGTAGAAACATTGCAAACTAAGGAAATGTGTATATCTATATCTGCATCTATATCTATCTATCTATATATATATATATATATATATATATATATATATATATATATATATATATACATATATATCCACATATATATATATATCTATATATCTATATATATATATATATATATATATATATATATATATATATATATATATATATAGATATTTACATATACATATATGATGTGTCATATATTTACAAATTTACAATACATCCATGTGATGAGCCCCCCCCCCCCCCCACATCAAGCAGTACAATCCTGGGGTCTCAGTATTTTTTCCACACATGTATCAACTACACTACAAAGCATAATATATAATGTTGTGTGCTCCCTCATAGACAGGGCCAGTTGGTGGTGCTGACAACCTCACTCTGCTAAACTCAAACATCCAACTATGCTCAGTAAAGGTACTTGTGTTTTTACACAGCTAAGCTTCTGTACACCCTAGTGCTGTTAGGCTACTGGCATCATATAAACCTATGAATCTATGTGCCTATGCAGGCCTCCCAATCTGTTTCCCCATCGTGGCCTGCTGATGTCACCTGCTATAAGTTCACCTACATTCTTGTATAAATCAGAGTTGTGCTGTGGCACTTGCATAAGGTATTGAGTTCTGTAGCCTGTGTACTTAGATTGATGGGGGTTCTTTTCTCACTGCAGTCAAGTGTGTGTGTGTGTGTATGTGTGTGTGTGTGTGTGTGTGTGTGTGTGTGTGTGTGTGTGTGTGTGTGTCTAGCCAGAAGAGCAAGTGTATATCCAGCAGTTACCATCCCAATCTCATAAACAGACAGCATTTTTGATACTTGCACTTACCTATAGATCTATTTCAGACAGGCTTTCCAACTTCTCTCCGATATGCACTGCTAATGTCATCCACTGTAAGTTGACCTGCAGCCATGTAGAAGTTAGACATACCATGGCACGTGAGTAAAGTACTGTATTCTGTAGGCTGTGTACCTTAGGTAGGGATTCTGTTCTCACTCCAGTCAATGTATGTGTGTGTGTCTAGCCAAAAGAGTGAGTATCTAGCAGTTACCACCCCAATCTCATAAACTGACAGTATTTTGATACTTGCACCTGCCTACAGATATATTTCAAGCAGGCCTCCCAACTTCTCTCCAACATGCACTGCTGATGTCATCCAATATAAGTTGACCTGCAGCCATGTGAAAATCCGACATGCTGTGGCACTTGTGTAAAATACTGTGTTCTGTAGTCTGTGCACTTTTATAATTAGGGGTTCTGTTCTCACTGCAGTCAACTTGGTGGGTGTGCATATTTAGTCAGCACAGGAGATGTGCTATCCTATAGTTACTTCTCCACTGGCATGGCTTCCCAGTGTTTTGATACTTGCAAAAGCCAACATATCCATTTCATGCAGCCCTTATAACCTTTTGTCTCCAGCATGGCCTGCTGATATCATCCACTATAAGATGACCTGCAGCCATGTAAAATTAGATGTGTATTGCAAAGCTCCCGTAACATGTTCTCTTCTGTAGTCTCTGCACTTAGGTAGGGTATTTGTTCTCACTGCAGTCAACTTGGGGTGTGTGCGAGTGTGTGTGTGTGTGTGTGTGTGTGTGTGTGTGTGTGTGTGTGTGTGTGTGTGTGTATGTGTGTGTGTGAGTCTAGTCAGCAAAGTAGACATGCTATCCTACATTTACTTCTCCACTGGCATGTCATGCCAGTATTTTGATACTTCCGCAACCCTACACATTCATTTAATGCAGCCCTCACAATATCTTATCTCCCACATGGCCTGCTGATGTCATCCACTATATCCTGACCTGCAGCTATGTAAAAATCAGACTTGTGTTGTGGTGCTTGTGTCACATACTGTGTTCTATATTCTGTGCACTTAGCTAGAGGGCCTGTTCTTACTGGAGACAACTTGGTGTGTGTGTGTGTGTGTGTGTGTGTGTGTGTGTGTGTGTGTGTGTGTGTGTGCGTATGTGCGTGTGTGCGTGTGTGTGTGTGTGTGTGTGTGTGTGTGTGTGTGTGTGTGTGTGCGTGTGTGTGTGTGGGGGGGTGCATCTCTAATCAGCAGAATAGACATGCTATCCAACAGCTACTTCTCCAATGGCATGGCTTGCCAGTATTTTGATACTTGCATAAGCCTACATGTCCATTTCATAGAGCCCTCACAACGTCTTGTCTCCCACATGGCCTGCTGATGTCATCCACTATAAGCTGACTGGCAGCCATGTAAAAGTCAAACTTCTGCTGTGACACTTGCACAAAGTACTGTGTCCTGTAGTCTGTGTACCTAGATAGGTATGGGTTCTATTCTCACTGCAGTCAACTTGATGTGGGTGTATGAGCTGTTACTTGACAGAGAAAGCATTGTACTCCATCATGTGGGACATTGTTATTACCATATTCTCAACCGACAATGCTGATGTTATTGGCTATATCAGATTATTGCATATGCAGTCATCACTTTATTGCATATGCAGTCATCCCACCAAGGCATGATCAGACAGTGGGCTGGAGGCCAGGCAGATGACATCTCATCCAATACCAGACAGATTACAGTGACTTGTCTTTTAATCTATAAACATACATTATGACATGGTTTGAAGGCCCTGTGTTATCTTGATGGGAAAGCCCTGTTGTCTGTCCAGCTGCTGTATGTGTATGGTGAGGTACATGCAAAAGAGACCATTATATTATATTATATTACTACTCTGAAGAGATTTGACTACAGTGCTGTCATACAATCCTGAGATCTGAATGTGATGGTGTGACTTATGATGTGCACCATACGTTTGTACTGGAAAATCATTAAACAGAAAACTTAGAAAGTAATGAGACATAGTTTTTGACTTCACCTTATAAGAGAATGCACTATAACATAGTGAAATAATGATGCTAGCCACTGCATAACTTATTAAGGCGAATATAAGTGGTAGATACACTTATCAGTTCAACAAATCAAATCCAGATATGCTAAGCACTAATGTATCTATGCGCCCTGTGCATCAGACACAAAGCTTTTGCATCCCTGAATCCAAAAGAGAGAAAACAGGGATATTGCACAGTTATCATCACTTGCACAGAGTGTTGTGTGTGTGTTTGTGGGGGGGGGGGGGGCTGGAGGCCTAGGCTGACACAAATGGTCAGTGAATGTGTGTGAGTAAAAAAGGGAAGCAGGCAGGCTGAACCATGCAGCTATTGTATGTGTGTGTGTGTGTGTGTGTGTGTGTGTGTGTGTGTGTGTGTGTGTGTGTGTGGGTGTGTGTGTCTGTAGGAGACCTCCATGTGAAAGTGGTATGTGGAAGTCTGCATAAACACTGAAAGCTCAGTGCTAGCTCTACATCTTGGTATGTTGGACAGATGTGAGTTGTGCATGGTAGAGGTGGCAGTTCATTGTTCTCACTCCTAGGCCACAAGAACTGGCTCCGTCAGGAGTTACTCTGGCACCTCCACACCCAAGGTCAGATGCAGTGCTGCTACTTGAGTGTGACTGATGTCTGCTGGACATGCTCCCTTTACAGAAACACCCAGGCCCACAACCCCATGGCCTGCCACATCTGGGTGTGACAGCACACTCACCGATGGAGCACTGGAAGTACTGGAACTATGGGAGCATGATTGGGCACAGCCACATTGGCTATCAGTAGATGTTGTGGCTGACTTATGCCCATGAGGATGCTGTTCCCCTACCAGCATACATTTCATCAGAGACACTGCTTGTAACAATGTGTCAATCATCTGATCCATTGCATCTGCAACATGGTGGAGGCAATCATGCATGTCAGCCTGTGCCACAAATACAACCGTGTGCATTTGTCTGAATTGCCTTTTTGAACATGCCTATGCCTCCATGATGGCCCTAAGCATACATTAATTGACATGGGGAGAGACACCTGCACCATGTGAAAGAGAGACAGCAGGCCCCCTCCAAGCAGTTCTATTAACCCACCAGCTGGCACCTCACCCACACTTCGGCTACAGCCAGAGTCAACAGACACTGAAGCTGCAGTAGCCACATGTCCTTGATCAATGTCCTTGTCCTCCACCTGTCCAATACCTGTGGCTTCAGTGGCCTGGGTAGGCATAGACCAACTGGCTGTGTCTGGGGAAAATTAAGGGGGTGGCTGGATGTCAACCTCTGTGTCAGATTCAACCTCTGCACTCCCTGACTGTGCCTCAGTTTGGCCACCATCATCATCAGTGTCTGCTGAGACACTGATATCAGGTGGCATAGGCCTCACACTCCCATTGTCATGATCACCTGATATAAAAAGGAAAAAACACAGAAATACATTAATACCTGCACTACTATGGTACAATACATGCTAAACTAACAGTGCTGCCACTCTTACAGATAGTATATCACTACACAAAACAGCTTTAAATGACACATGATATTTCTTTAAATTGATCTGCAGTACTGAAACATACATTTTTTTGGCTTAAAATCTGCAGGAGGCATATCTTGCTGGATTCTTGATGGTCCTGAAAGAAGTTAAGCAAGACATAATGGCAACATCATCACATTTAACAGTAAGACAGGGGCTAATACATGTACGCCTCTATATCTACATTAACTCTACTTTCAACAAGAACATGGCTGACAACTCCAAACTAAGCTTATAACTGTAGTAATCTTCAATCCTCCCCCTCAAAAAGGACATGTGACACAGAAGTAATATTTGTGTTAATTGTTTTACTATACAACAGCATCAACAATTATGTTGTTTTCCGCATTTCTGAATGGGGGTCTACACCTCACTGACATTATTTGTGTCTTAAAAGACAACAGAATGATAATACACATGCGTATCACATAAATAAAAAGTTAACTGTTCCCAGATAAAACAGTAAAGGAAGACAGTCGGCATTACCCACTGGAAAAACATAAAAGAATCTACAGATGTGAAATACTAACAACAGGCAGGATGCAAAACAAGGAGAGCAGCAAGAGCAACATAACCATGTATGTGTCATAGCAGTAACTCAGCTGTGCCCCCCCAAATAACAGCCCATTCTGCTTTGTGACATAACAGTAACTCTTCTTTGCTCCCCACACCCACAAAACAATGGGCAAATGAACTATTTTCCTGAAAAAAATATTTGTAATGCTAAAACTTGTTTAAACTTAGACTGTATTCCACATATTCTACTATATTTCACAGTGCATCACTATCCACTGGATCCCTCCCCCTGAAATTGCATCCAGAACTGCATTTTTCTACCAAAGCTACATATTCCTGTAAGGTCTGCGAGTAGCAGTACGACTGGAACTTATTAAAACTTAGACTATATTCCACAGTGCATCACTATCCACTGCCCCCCAGAACCGTGGCCAGAACTGCATTTTTATACCAAAACTACCTATTCCTGTGAGTAGCAGTACGATGGGAACTTGTTAAAACTTAGACTATATGTAGGCTTCCATTAAGCAAACTTGTTTTTTTTCCCCTGTCTCAGATATTTAAAAGAGTCTTGCAAGGGCACTTGCTACCTTAAGTCATTAGCTGCAACCCCAGCCACAACCCCCCCATCCCCTGGCCATTTACATCTTCAGTCATGTAGCACTATAGTGTTAGATTCTCTAACTAGTGTGCAGCTTAGGACTGGGCCCTGTGAGTTATTCATTTGCATAGATCTCCTTGCTTTGAGTCAGCACTACTAAGTAACTGGTATAAGAATTTTGTTTATAACTAAGTGGCAAAATTTCTGCTTTACTTTTAAACAGTTGCTAGACAACTCTTATTTGTCTGTACTTATGAAAACTGGCACATGCAAAATATCTGTAACAATTCACCTATCTTGCCAAATTCGTGAATTGATTAATTGTTTCTTGGCTCACATCTCATTCTGGGCTAACATACTCTCTGGATTGGCTATCTATTACCCCCCCACATCCCCATGGGAAACCTACCTATTATAATCCCTCCCATCATATTTGAAATTCAGTTGCAGCTGATTGTAGTTCGGGTGCTGGCATCCCCTAACAGTAAGCATTGCTTCCATTTATCAAAGTTTTTTTAAACTCTGTCATGTTGTTGTTGAATACTGTATTATTGGCTATTCATTGCAGGTTTGTTTTAGCTATTTCCTTTTTTTTGTCTCTCTTACAGCCTAATGTAAAATGGTAGAACTTACGCATTAAACCTTGCTTAGCTATTTTATGTCTTAATTGTGGTAATGCATGCAGGCAGTGATTATGCAACCTAAACCAGCATTAAACTGATTTACTTTATGTTATAGCTCAACACCTGAGTTTAGTAATTAGGCAGGTTACTTATTTCTTAATAGGCTATTTGATTTTTCTAAAAAAAACTACAGTACTAGTGTACTCAGTGCTTGGCATCATTTTAACTTGTGGTACATAGCTGATGATGGTTAGGCTCTGTAAATAATGTAGATATATAAATTAGATATGAACTGCCTCCTAATTTGTAATGTACATCTTACTCAACCCACGGTCTGGTATATACTCCATGTGGTAAACCCCGTAGAATAGCAGGTCCATTATTTTTTTACTGCTGTTGTACTCTTTGAATTTCCAGACCAAAGAACATGTGTTCTATTGATTACTCCCGAGTGGTTCTATGATAGAATTAGATGTGTTTTATCATTGATGTGATTTTCAACTTTGTATTTCTATATTTATTAGTGTATAGGGAGGCCAAAGACAAATGTGCAATTGATTACCTCTGAGTGGTTTTCAGATAAAATTACATGTGTTTTACTGTTGATGATATTTTATTTACTTTGTAATTTTAAGTTTGCTAGAGTTTAATGACCTAAAAATGAGCATTCTATTGATTTGTTCTTAGTGATAGATAAGCACATATAGCTAGTGTATAGTTACTGTTAAATTTAACTGCAAATGGTTTATCTCTTTTATTTGTCTTTGCTTGTGATTCCTACATTTGTACCAACTTCCTCTATCCTTTTTTTCAGTCCACAGTGCATCACTATCCACTGGACCCCCCCCCCCCAGAACTGCATTTATTGACCAATGCTACCTATTCCTGTGAGGTCTGCAAGTATCAGTATGACTGGAACTTGTTAAAGCTTAGACTATATGTAAGTTTCCATTAAGAAAATTTATTTGTTTTCCTGTCTCGGATATTTAAAAGACTGTTGTAAGGGCACTTGCTACTTTGAGTTATCAGCTGCAACCCCAGCCACAACCCCCCTTCATCTCCTGGCCATTTACATCTTCAGTCATGTAGCACTATAGTGTTAGACTCTAGCTAGTGTGCAGTTTAGGACTGGGCCTGTGAGGAATTGATTTGCATAGAACTCATTGCTTGGAGACTATGCTACTAAGTAAATGGTATAAGAATTTTGTTTCTAGCTAAGCGGCAAAAGTTCTGTTTTACATTTAAACATTTGTTAGATGACCCTTATTTGTCTGTACTTCTGAGTACTGGCATATGCAAAATATCTGTAACAAGTCACCTACCTTGCCAAATTCACGAATTGACTGATTATTTCTGAAAACTGGCTCACATCTAATCCTGGGCTAACCTGCTCCATTCGCCCTCACTCCACTCAGGCTCACTCCTCTCCGCTACCCCAATTCCTTTTTCACCCACCTCTATATATCTCAAATTTGTGCATTATACTCCTTGTATGATCCCTCCTCTCTCCACCAATTATCCAATAATATAACATCCCTTCCCCTATGCTAATCCCCCCACCCCTGTTTAACCAATAATAGCCCATCATTACCCAATTTATAATCCCTCCATTGCCATCCCTCTCTCTCCTCTAATACTACTCACTCCACCCACAGACACTTCCTGCTTTTCTTCACCCAACCCACAGATTTCCATCTATTAGACATATTTTGCACTTGCACTAACCTTATCTAGCCCTTACCCCTATCTACCTTAACAACTTACAAAAACTCTATCTGTCATCACTGCTGTCTCTCATCTACCTGTAATTGCCTTACTCTATCCCCTTTCTTTCATCACTGCATATCTATCTCAATACATCTCTCACCCTCAATGCACCACAACATGGTAGTGTGCTTCATCCTTCCCCTTTTCTCCTCCTTCTCTCTTGCTTGTCTTCTTATCACACACAACTATTCTACTTGTTACCATCCCTGCAGTCTCACACAATACCCTACCTAATAATGCTACTCTGCACTTCCTAATATCTCCCTCACTCTATAATGGCTCCTACACTCAGTATTATAAAATAAAATATTTCATCCACACTTTATCTACTCCCAAACCCAAGTTGAAATCCACTAACTTGTACTTATACTACACTAAACCCAACCTTCTTCCATCAACCCTCTTACTAGATGGAGACATCCACCCCAATCCTGGCCCAAATCATACCAGTTCCCCTACTGGTTCCAACTTAAACCCATCCTCTTCAACCAGGCACATCTCCATCTACTCCATAAACCTGCAAAGTGTAACCAATAAAATAGCGAAGCTACACACTTAAATAGCCTATCATTCTCCTCACATCTTAACATGTTCCGAAACGTGGCTCAAATCTCAAATCACTAACTTGGAAATTCAACCACCTGGTTATAGTATTTTCTGTCATGACAGACTTTCAAAAAAAGGGGGGAGGTGTAGCCGTCCTGCAGTCAGAACTACTCAACCTCTCTCCCCCTCTCTCTTCACCTCCCAGATTTTCATCCAGTAGAGCTAATCATTGCCAACTGTTACCTGAACTCACATAAAAAATTTGCTACTGCTGCCATTTATATTCCACCTGGCCACAATATACCCATACTTGAACCCATTCTATCCTAGGTCTCACAACATCTGCCTTATGAGACTATCATGCTAGGAGATGTCATCATAGATAGAAATAAACTGTCACAAAATTCTTCCACTCTTAGTATCAACCTGTATGGTTTTAGTCAACTCATCACAACCCCCACTCATACTAATAAATACCTCCTCTTCAACTCAAGATTGGATACTAACATCCAACCCTGATCTCTACCACAGCCCTACCACTCTATCTGACTCATTAAGTGCCCACGTCTTTATATCCATTCAAAGGCTGCCCTCCCACACCCCCAAAACCCACCTCTATATTGAATGTCACAACCATCTAGTTTTAATGAAGAAACCATTAACACCCACCTCTCTCTAATTAATTGGTCCCATCTCTATGACCTCCCTCTAAAAGAAGCTGTTCTTGAGTTCAACAAAACCTCCCTTAACATACTAAACACCCTAGCACCTGTAAGAAAAATTAGAGTTAAAACTGATCCCAATCACTGGCTCACAAAATATACCCTCTCCATTATGAAACTCAGAGACAATACTTGGAAACTATGGTTAAAGTATAAATCACCCTTTCACCTCCTCAAATTCAAACAGCTAAGAAACCTCACTAAAATAAGCATTATTCAGGACAAGAAAAATGTTATCTAAATATACAATCCACCACACAGAACCAAAGAAATTCTGGCAAACCATGAACTGGATTCTTCACCCTGGGAAGCGAACCAGTCCAACTCCTTTCCCCAATATGACACCACTGGAAACTGCCACCTCACTCAGAAATCACTTAATTGACCCCATCCATAAACTAACTCCCCCTGACCAAAATTAAACACAATCCACTTCCATCCCCAACACCCCTAATGCCTTTTCCCTAATACCCATCTCCACTGTCTATATAAAATCCCTCCTATTAAAACTTAAGCCATGCTCCCCCTCTTTTGACAGCCTAACCTGGCAAATTCTCAAACTTGCGGTCAGTGTTATTGCACATCTCATCTCTATCCTTATCAACCACTCTATCAAAGAATCCACCACCCTCAACATCTGGAAATCCTTCAATACGATTGGTCTATAGAAATGAGGCAACTCCACTGGCTCTTCCAGCTATCAACCCATAGCCATCCTCTCCCCTCTCTCAAAAATCCTAGAGAAATTCTTTAACTGACAATTATTCAAATACATACTTTAGGATAACCTTTTGACCCCATCTCAGCATGGCTTCAGACCCCATCACAGGACTTTCACAGCCCTTCTATCCTTCACCCAAACTGTTGCTGATGCTAGAGACACCAATAAACTTGTGTTATGTCTTTTCCTTGATCTTTCTAAGGCATTTGACATTGTCTCCCACACTAAGCTCTTGTCTAAACTATCCAGTCTCAGCCTGCCCTCCTTTACTATTTTCTGGTTCTCAAGATATCTTAGCAACTGACTATAATCTATTACATAACAAACTTTCTGCTCTCCTTTCCTATCAGTTCAAACTGGAGTCCATCAGGGATCTATCTTCGGGCCTTTACTCTTTAATATCTTTACAATCTACTCTCCACATGCTGCTCTTCTTCGCCGATCCAGTATGCAGATGATTCTACAGTCATCACCTATGCTAACAACCTCACTGACCTCCACTCCCTAGCTCAGAGCTCTTTCAACACCATTGAACACTGATGACTAACAACCAACTCATCCTTAACCCTTAAAAAACTAAACTGCTACTGTTCCTTCCTAAATCTATGTCCAAGCTCAGTACTACCTTCAGTATCTCTTTCCTGGACAATACTCTCATTCATCCCAACTCCCAGACCAAACTCCTTGGTATCACTGTAGATAGTCAACTAAAATTCGACAGTCAGACCCAACAGTGTATCCTCAAAACTGACCAAAAACTTGGTCTTCTATATAGGAACAAAAAATACCTATCCACTACCTATAGGACACACCTTGTTCAAGCTTACCTCTTCACCTGCTTTCTCTACTCATCCCCTATAGTTACCCACCTCTAGTCCAACCTTTTAGACAAACTTGATAGAACCTACAACCAAACTGCTAAATTTACCTGTAACCTCCATTATAAATCCCACCACTGCCTTGCTCTTAAACAACTCCATTGGCTCGAATTCCCTCAACTACTCCAACTATCTCAGCTACAAATGGCCCATTTTTTAATTAACAGACCCTCAGACTGCCCCTGTCTGTCCACTCTTATATCCCCCTAGGGTCTATGTCAATTCTTCGAACGCTCACAATTTCGAATGTTACATGGTAGAGACCAAACGTTCGAAATTGCAAGTATTCAAAGATTGACTTTCAGTGGCACCATACGGTGCAGATAGGGAGAATTTCTCTTTTCTGCACTGAAGTGTGGTCTCACAGTTGGTATATATAAGTAGGGGGTGGGGTGCAGGGTGGCTTGCCTCCTTGCTCACACTGTTAAAGTGTGTTTTTCTTTTTTTCTTTCTTTTTTTTTTTTTTTTGATATTCGAACATCCAAATGTCGAACATTTGGTCTCGACCATGTAATGTTCGACATTTTGGATGCTCAAATATTTAACATAGACCCTCCTCTTACATACCTATCCATACCCTTTGCAGCTCAGAACAATCCCTGCTGGACACCTACAAACCAAACAAATCAACAGGTAGATTGCTCTTTAAGTGCACAATTTCTAACACTTGGAACAAACTTCCTAATAACATCAGATCTATCAAATTTACCTTGCTGTTCAAAAAAGAACTCAAAAACTACCTTGCCATCTCCCCTTCTTGTTCCTGTAACCACCCCACCTAAATTATACTTTATTGGTTATTCCCTAAAGTGTCTTATGTCCACCCCACTATTATTAACATCTCTATCTGCTTTTTTCAGAAAACTATTTCTCTCTTAATATCATCTTTTTTTTCAACCTCACTAATATTTTTCCTTCCATTTTTTTCTCCTTTAACTGGTACAACACTGGTTTACTTATTTTATCAACAATAAAAAAGTGTTATATCTCAGTTATTCTATTTTTTTATTAAATCTCTTCATATGTATTAGAACATCTATTATTTTATATATTGTTAACAATTACAGGTATATTTTTCTCCACTGTATTTTTGTATTCTGTATTTGCATTTTGTATTTGAGACTTTGGATTTTGTATTTATGCAACTGTATCGTGTACTGTACTGTACTGTTTGTGATTTTCTGTTGCTGTGGAGCTTTCTCCTTGAGTCTCCACTGAAAATGGGTCATATGGCCCAGTTGGACTAACCTGGTTAATAAAAGACAAATAAAATAAATAAATAATAAATAAAAAGTGCTCTCAAGGAACCTGTCACTGTTACAGTTATACGTGTTTATCAGACAGCATTCTATTTTCATGTATTGCGAATCATGTGTACCTCTGAAATGGCTTGACAAACAAAGTCATGTCATCAGTATACTACTAACTAATGCATACAGATAAACGTGTAAAAGCCTATGCTTTGCATTATTCATAAATATATTCCAGCATATGCATTATATTGGTAACACAATGGAGCATATCTGCTGTAGTTCAATACTTCTCTATAAAGATATCTTGTGGAGACATATGCTTCTGTGGAGTCCTGAAAACACATAGCAAGTATCCTCACCATCAGTTTGGCTAGCTGCACATTTGCCTTTTTCTAATGGAGTAAATTATTAATGGATTGCATCTGTTTTAGCTTGTGTTTCAGGGATGCTAATTACAGCAATATGCAGATGAATTCCATGCTGATTAACTAACCTGGTGGAGCTATTCAACAAGTTATAAAGCATCCATGTAGAATCCATGCTGTTTTTTCCTGAAGATTTCAAAAGTTGTGCAGTACAGACACAGAAAGTCAACACAGACAGAATGTTAGAAACTGCTGCTGCTTTAATCCATTTGTATGTGCTAGAGGCTGCAGCAAATGCTGCTGCTGTCAACAAGCCTAGACTGAGACAGACAAGAGCTTTCATGACACATTTAACTTATCACAACATACATGAGATTGACATTGTAGAGTGCTATAAAATGGACAGGAACACACTACAGGAACTCTATGACCTTTGCTTGCCTCAGCTCAGAGACAGAGCCTTTACATCCCCATGTATTGGCTATCTACTGCTTGCATCATAGTTATCCCTGAACTAACACCGTGGTGACTGCTGCATTTACAAGGTAAGTCCTGAACATGTATTGTACTGTGTAATAATATTATGATATGTCTTTGTATTTCATCACTTGGTACAGTAAGCTAGTAAAACGTGGGAGATTTGTACAGAAATTAATGTGACATGTGACATCAGAGAGTTATTTGACTCGTATGTGTCCACTAGCAAATAGTAGTCCTCAGGCATTAAAGATTCACACATTCCTGCCTCTCCAAAGTACTGATGATCACTACATGCCCTCAATTTTGCACCATGTGTTTGTAATGGGAAATCATTACAGAGAGAAGTTAGAAAGAAATGAGACACATTGCAGATTCTGACTTCACAGCCTTCACAAGATCAAACAGGCAGGATGCAAAACAAGGAGAATAACAAGAGCAACATATACTTGTTTGTATAATAACAGTAGCTTGGCTTGGTCCCCCCAAAAGAACAGTGTACCTTGCATGTGCCATAACAGGAACTCATCTTTGCTCTCCACCCAAGAGCAGTCTATGCTTGTTTGTGCCATCCAACCTGCCCTTCATATCATGGCAACTGCATCTCATAGTATTCCCAGTTAATATCCTCACACATTTTAAGGTAAATGATATAGATTAGCTTACACACTGCATGTCTCTGAGTACTGGTCAGATAACTGATGAATGACCAAGAAACACAGAAAGGTAAAACAGAGCTATATAGCTATATATTTGCAAGCAATAATCGTGATAGGATGTGTGATCACTAACTGCAGTACATCCAAGTATATTAATTATAATAAATGCACAAATAACAGCATATGCCTTGATATCAGTGTACATTCAGCTGCACTTGGCTGTGTGAGGAATTACTTCATTTCTTTGCTGCAGAGCTATTTGTGTGACAAAGATGAATAATGGACCCATCCTGTTTTATGAAGTGCAATGGAATGAGAGTTGAAATTCAGAACTATGTAGACATAGCTCATGTGTAGCAATATTTTCTACTGTGCATTTTTTTTGGGGGGGGCACTGTTTGCGTGATGTGATGCTTAACACAAATGTGCTTGACTATGCCCATTTGGTTTGTGCATAGAGAGGCAGTGCACAAACTGGTCAAATGGAAAATCTAGGTAGCAGACAGGACCCAGACAGCCACAAACATAAACCAGATGCATTCAGTTAATACTATTGGCCATCTCACAAACACGTTATCCACCAGTGCCCACCATTGAGTACCATGTGTTCACCCACCTCTTATTTCCTTCACCATCCCTGTGTCTAGTCTTGTATGTCCAGTCTGTCTGCAATTGCTTCCTTACCTGACAAAGTTACCTGGCCCAAACATGCCTACGTCTCTTCCTCTACATTCCTCTCTCTCATTTTACACACATGCCATCTTAACATAACACTCTATTCAGTCCAATTAGCTATACAAAATGATTGTGTTGTGGTCAACCCTCTCTCTCTCTCTCTCTCTCTGAGGTTGACACTGCAAATTCAGCTAATATTCTGCACATCTGAACATTTTTTACTGTTGAAGAAATGGATAGCCATGGTTCTTTTCTACATAACTCCTGCACATTCCTGCCCTCCTTTCACTTTGTTCTTCTCCATGCTTGCTCCCCATTGTACCACTTTTCAATCCTTCCCATTTATTTTCTTTAAAGTATAATTGTACAATGGTGTGCATCACACACTAATGCACGGCTAAAGCAAAAAGCAGTTAGAAGTATTATATAAAGCTGCATTGGAAACTAGTAGCATCTAGCCAAAATGTACATATTACTCCAGTGAGTGCATGAAGACATGCTGCCGCAGAGTCAGTTAATTACCACGTATATTTTAAAGACTCCATAGCAACTATAACACTTAAAAATCTGGATTTGCATGTAAAAGTATTTGAAACTGTTAAATACACCTGGATCAAATGCAGTACCACCTGACCCTAAAAAATGAATGGATCAATGCATTAACAGATGATGCTACAAACTCAGTTGAGTCACAGGTGTATTTTAGAGACTGAATAGCAAATGGCAGAGTTAACTACTGTTGCATACACCTATTACTTAACTGCCTCTCTGGCTGCAGGTACTAATTCACTTAATGAAGTGATATGTTCCTTTTTGGGGACAAATGGCACTGGTTCCAAATACAGCTATAGCTAATATATTGAACTACTTTTGTACCAGCATTGCTTAGCGATGGCGCACTGTGCACACCATCACGCACTAATGCTTTATAAAACTAAATGGATAACACGCAATAATGCTTTATAAAACATTACTGGGGCTTGCATAATAATGCTTCATACAAAATTAGTGGGTATGATATGACATTGGTGATATGAGGAGCAAACATGGGGGTGCAAAGGCAAGTCCTTGCTAAACTGTGACAGTTATTGCTGATTGTGTAAAAAACATTTGCTAACTAAGTGACTGTGTGACAGCATGTGTTATTGCATTGTTGTTGAAGGCAGATGTTACTGGGTTCGAATATGGGTGTAAGTAGTAATTTTACAAGTGTGTATGATACTTTTAAATATATTTACTTAGATTGCTGTCATTGATCATTGCTTGCATTGGTGCACAATACGCATTATCTCGCAATTATACTTTAAAGAAAAGAAATGGGGAAAACAGGAAAGTGGTGAAATTGAGAACAAGCAGGGGTTGAAACAATGTGACAGGAGGTCAAGAATGTGCAGGATGGATGTAGAAAAGAACCATAGCTATCCATTTCTTCAACAGTAAAACATAAGCATATATGTAGAATATTTGCTGAATTTAGACTGTCACCTCCAGAGTGAGGGGTGATGACAACACAATCATGTTGTATAGCCAATTGGTCAAAATCACGTGTCAAAAAAATGTGTGTGAAACAGAGAGCTATGGACAGGTTCCTTTTTTGCAGAGAGAGGAATGTTGGGGAAGGAACATAGGTATGTCAGGGTCAGGTAAGTTGAGTAGGTGAGGAAGCAATGGCAGACAGACAGGACATCCACATCCCACCCCCACCCCCCATTAGGGAAACCAACGTAAAACATTTCTCCAAAGCCAACTTCACACTTCATAAGACAGAAGTGGCAAACTTCACGACATCCATGCAGACAGACAATAGAGGTACGACTGCTGAGTCCTACACAAATGCAATCCCTAACAGAACCAAGATGCTATCCTCCAAAACAAAAGGAAGCCAATCTGATGGGCCCCTGCCATAAACAAACTCTACAAGAGAAGAAATAAACTGTTGCAAAAAAGAGTAAAATCCCATGATTGGAGGAACTCCCTGGTCAGTCTCAGTAAGAAGCTGAGATCCCTCATAAAATCCTCCAAAGCTAATTATGAAAACAAAATTGCCAGTGATTCCAAAGACAACCACAAAGCATTCTATAGCTATGGCAATAATCTCAATGGCAACACTCAGATCTGCTCTGAATTACAGCACAATGGCACTAAAAATACAGAACCAACTGATATTGCCAATATCCTGGCAGATAGATTCAGTGCTAACTTTAGCCCCCTCTCACCCAGTAAATGGCCCAGCTCTATACAAGAAGAATGCAAAGCTCCTGTAATCATGACTGCACAGGTAAAAACCACACTCTTCAAAGCCAAGAACAAAGCACCTATGGGACCTGACAACATCCCAGGCTGCGTTGTACATGAACTACAGAATAAACTGGCACCCCACCTAAGTGCCATGTTCAATCATAGCCTCACCTCAGGCTTTGTTCCCACTGAATGGCACACAGCAATGGTTATCTGACTCCACAAAGGGGGAGCCATCATGGACCCCGGGAACTGCAGCCCCATTAGCCTGATGAGCCTGGTCTGCAAGGCTATGGAACATATCGTCATGGAACTTATAAACAATGACATTGGTAATCTCCAAACTCTGAATCCCACCCAGTTTGGGTTTGTAAAAGACAGATCATGTCTCCTAAACCTGATAGACTTCTTTGAAGTGGTCACAAAAGCCGTAGATGAGGGTAAGATGGTTCATAAAGCCTATCTAGATCTCAGCAAGGCTTTCAGCACCATCCCCCACTCTGGAATTATTGATACACTCACTAAACTAGGTATAAATCCCTATGTCACAAGATGAGTTGCCAACTGGCTCACTGACAGAACCCATACTGTGAAAGTAGCAGACTCCAAATCTGATTTCAGACCAGTGACAAGTGGAGTACCACAGGGTTCAGTCCTGGGTCGTCTCCTGTTTGGTATCTACTTCTCTGAAGTACAGGCTAACACAGTAGGTCTTTGGCTAATAAAGTTCACAGATGACTGCAAACTAGGAGCCATAATTAAAACTCCAAACAATGTGGACATCCTACAAAAGGGCCTCACTGAAACAGATGCCTGGTGTCAAAGCCATGGCCTCAAGCTCAATGCCAAAAAGTGCATTGTCATCCCTTTTGATAAAAACTCTGTACCCATGAACTACCACATAGGCGGTAGTCTACTTAACACTGAAAGTGTGATAAGACACCTTGGGACACAGGTGGACAGTAGTCTCTCCTTTGATAATCACATTGCCACAGTAGTCAGGAAATCCTTCTATGTGGCACACCTCATCACAAAAGGTTTCTCATCAAGGAAAAAAGAGGTCATTGTCCCCCTCTACTTGTCACTCATTAGACCCATTATAGAATACAGCACCCCTTTTGGTATGTACCGCACAATACATCTACAACATCTGGAAAGGCCACAGAAATACCTCACAAAGAGGAATACTGGCCTCAAACAGATGCCCTACACAGACTGTCTCAAAAAACTCCAGCTTTACTCCATCGCATATCACCTACTCAGAAGCGATCTCTGCCTAACATACAAAGCTATGTCAAACCCAGAGCTGTTGGACATGCTCCACTTAAAGAAATCCCAATCCCTCCAAGCTACATGCTCTAGGGACCTAAACCTTGTCATCACAATGAAAAGAACATGCTGGAGAGATAGATTCCTGTCCCAGAGCCATCTCATACTCTGGAACAAACTGCCTATCTATATCAAACAAAACTCCTCATTAGCACTCTTCAAGAAAAATCTTGATGATTGGATGGGAGATAGAAAATTCACCCTGGGGATTCTTTCTGTTGCTCTGCTCAACAGGGGCACAGGCAAATAATTTTCTTGGGTGGCAAAAGCCAGGGTACCTTTTTGGCTAGGCTTATATAGGCCCTAGGGCCAATAGCCTAGTACCTAATCATGAACCTATGAGCAAGACAATACACAGGGATAGTGAAGGACACAAGAGGTGGGTGAATACCATGGTTGGGGAGAGGATCCGGAAATTGATGTCCCATGCATGTCAAGCTGGGTGACAGTGAGAATTGAGTCGTCACTTAGTGGATTGGGCTGTCATCACTGTCACCTTACTGCAACACTAGCTGCAGTAAGGTGACAGTGATGACACCTTACTGCACCACTAGCTGCAGTGCTCAATGTCTATGTCTTCTTCAGGTATATGTTGGAGAGTAGGTGCTCTGTGAGGCATAGGTGTGCACCCGCAGTGCGGCTCACAATCCTACTCACCATCCCTGGCAATTCTTCTCGGGTGATAAAGTCACCAACTCCACCACTGCTCCTGGGGGGAGCCACAGGCCTATCCTCTGGAGCAAAACTACCTGAGGGGCCAGTTAGTGCAGGGGCAGCAGAGGAGGTGCTGCCAGGTCACACAACACATGTGCTGGGCAGCAGTACTGTAGCCTGGGAGTGGGGTAGGAGGATTTTGTGGAACAGGCCAACCCCACTGTGCTGTGGGAAAAAAAAAACAACAAATAAAAAAAAATAAATAAAAAAAAAAAGAGAGAAGATAAGGCTTGGGGTGAGAGATTAAAGGGGAGAACGTTTGTAACTTCATATGTAACATACAAAGCACTGATACAATTATTTGACAATTCTTTACTGTTGCATTTAACACTACAAACTCCTAAAAAATTCTATATTACTTTTAAGACTATACACTTCATGACAGAGGCACACAATAGTACAGATTGCAGCCATCAATTCTTGATGTGTGCATATATTGCACATATGCATGTTCCAATTATACTGATTATAGTTTATAGTGGGCCATTTGTGCCACTGGTATAGAAGTCTGAAGTTACATTACAATAATACGTACAAGGATCAGGGCAACCACACTGTAGTTTCCAAAAAATAGTCAAATACAGAATCCACCCAACAAAGACAAAATATGGTATAATGACCAAAAAAGTTCATAAATTCAGCTTTACTTTATAAACCTCCACTTTATTAAACACAGACAGTTTAGGACTTTTGTCCAACCACACTGGACTTCATCAGAACCATCCAAAAAAAAAAAAAAAAAAAAAAACAAGCTATTTAAACATTAGTCACATCATACAAAAATAGATGATTGGCCAACAAATTACCTTAATAAAAATTTAAATTGACATGTACATTAACATTCTATTTAAACCAAAAATGTTGGAACATGTAAAAAATTCATAATACCAATAATATAACATAAATAAAAATAAGAAACAGAGCATATTTCATAACATCCTATGCCTATAAGTAAAATATGATCCTAATGTTGAGTAGCCCAATGTTTCAACACTGGTAAAATAGAGACGCATTCATTCAAACATTTTCCCCAAACTGCATTTAGTTTTAGCTGCAAGTGTAATTCTCTAAGTTCCACTTGAGTCTCCCAATCACCACCTCTCATATCCTGGGGGCCACTTCTAATATTCCAAAAAGGAAATTAGTGGAGCCATTACAAGAATTGGTATTCTGAATTTTTTACATGTTCCAACATTTTTGGTTTTAAATAGAATGTTAATGCACGTCACTTTAAATTTTTATTAAGGTAATTGGTTAGACTATCATCTATTTTTGTATGGGGTGACTAATGTTTAAAAAGCTGTTTTTTTAGAATGATTCTGATGAAGTCCAGTGTGGTTGGATGAAAGTGCTAAACCGCCTGTGGTTAATAAAGTGGAGTTTATAAATTAAAGCTGAATTTATGAACTTTTTTGGTCATTATACCATATTTTAACTTCATTGGGTGAATTCTGTATTTTGCTATTTTTTGGAAACTACATTGTGGTTGTCCTGATCCTCGTACATGTTAGTGTCTTGTTTTTCATTTTGTTTGTTGGTTGTACCACACATTTTCCACTACCTTTGAACTGATTTTAAACATTACAATAATGATGAAAGCCTAAGAGTATTGCATATTTGAGATGTGATTTTTGAATCCACAACTTCTGACCTCTCTCTAATATTGTAGTATTTTCTCCTACAAACTATTGCATACATACTTTTTTATAGTTTAGAGATGCAGGCTCAATGTTAGTTGAGAATATGGAACTGTTGCTTTGTGCTACAGACTTATGCATGCATGCTTTCTTTTACAGTTGAGATATGCATACTCAATTTGATACAACAGTATTAAATACCAACTAAACCATCCTTAACATTTAATGCTACAATAACAGTACTGTTCTGATGCATGCATATCACATGTTTCTCACATCTTTGATAACCATGTGGCATAGAATCTCACATTTGATGCTCACTCCATGCCAGCTGTGGAATAACAGAACAGAACAGAATTCCATTATGAATACCAGTCTTAGCTATATTCAGATTTTAACTCTTACAATTAGTTACTGTAATTAATACTTACACACCTGTGGAGTGTCCTCTGTACTAAATTCCCTGATCCAATGGTCCAGGATATCCTGCTTTCTCCTCTGGAAGTCATCAAAATGATGTCTGCTTTGTTCACTAGTGCAGGGGATAGCTGAAGCACAGGTCAAAGCCCTGACAATGCAATTTCAGGCTTCAAACTTGTATTCTGAGCTGAATAGTCCTACTGCAGCAACCAGGGCCCATGCTCCTTAACTAGGAGTTCAGTAAAGACTTTGGACTCCTGAACACCCCACGTCTGAGCTCAGAAGTTCACTCCCTCACCAGAAACACCAGACATGTCCACCATAGAATTAAACCCACTGTAGACTTAGCATTTCCTGCAAATTGCATTTTGCATCTAGATGTTTTCTCACCAATTGCACATACTGCCCCTACTGAGAGGGTGCAGTTTTTTTGTTTTGCAACATTTGAAAAATGTATACATTGCTTAGCATGTGCAAACATGGTAGTCAAGGGTGTGCACTGCCAGGCAACATGTTTGCATGATGGTATGTAGAGCACAACAGTGGCAAGTAATGCAATTTCAAGGGTATTTGCTGTACAGGTACTTGTGTAAGTGTATTAGTCAAATGGGAAGGTCATACCAGCCCAGATAGCACAAATATACTTGCATGAACATAGTGTGCAATATACCCATACTCATACTTGTGATAATGAATGGACAATACATAGATAAATACATATGTAAATAACTGACACAATATTAGTGTCTCAGCCCTCATACATATAAATATTAATATCAGCTACACTATGTCAAGTATTATAAGTGAGATTGAGTAGAATTGAAAGAAAGAAAAATTGCCAATGACTCCAAAGATAACCACAAAGCGTTCTTTAGCTATGTCAAAAACCTAAGTGGAAACTCTCAGATCTGCTCTGAGTTAGTGCAGAATGGCACAAAATACAGTGAAGTGACTGATATTGCCAACATTCTGGCAGACAGGTTTAGTGCAAACTTCACCCTGCCTCACCCCCTAAAAGGCCCATAACCATACCAGAAGAATGTAGGGCCCCATCAGTCACTGACACACAAGTTAAAACAGCCCTATCCAAAGCCAAAAACACAGCTTCAGTGGGACCAGACAGTGTCCCAGGCTGTGTCTTACAAGAGCTCCAAAATGAACTAACCCCTTCACCTAAGCACACTGTTCAAACTCAGCCTTTCTACAGGCTACGTACCCACAGAGTGGTGCACAGCAACAGTTATCCCACTCCACAGAGGTGGAGCCACAACGGACCCTGGAAACTATCGGCCTATAAACCTGATTAGCCTGGTCTGCAAGGATATGGAACACATCATCATGGAACTCATTAACAGAGACATTGGGAACCTCCAATCCTTGGATCCTACCCAGTTTGGCTTTGTTACGGGCAGATCATGCCTCCTAAACCTGGTGGACTTCTTTGAGACAGTTACCAAGGCATTAGATGAGGGAAAGGAGGTCCACACAGCCTACCTAGACCTTGCAAAGGCTTTCGACACCATTCCCCATGCTAGCATAATAGACAAGCTCACCAGCTTGAACATAAACCTCTATGTCACGAGATGGGTTGCCAACTGGCTCATGGATAGAACCCACATGGTGACAGCTGCAAGCTCTACATCTGACTCCAAACCGGTTACAAGTGGCTTTCCCCCAGGGCTCAGTCCTAGGACCCCTCCTGTTCGGTATATACTTCTCAGAGGTACAGGCAAGCATAGGAGGACTATGGCTGACCAAGTTTGTAGATGACTGCAAACTAGGGGTCATAATTGATTTTCTGGCTGATACAGACACCCTCCAGATGGGTCTCACTGAACGGATACCTGGTGTCAAAATCATGGCCTCAAGCTAAATGCCAAAAAGTGCATGGTCATCCCCTTTGGAAAAAGCAAAGTACCCGTGAACTACCACATAGGTGGTAGTCCCCTAAATACAGAAAATGTAATAAGGAATCTGGGGACCCAAGTAGATAGTAAGCTCTCCTTTGATAATCATATTGCCAAGGTGGTTAGAAAACCCTAATATATGGCCAACCTAACCACAAAAGGGTTCACATCTAGAACAAAAGTGGTTATTGTGCCTCTCTACTCATCAGTCATTAGACCCATCATAGAATACAACACCCCATTTAGGATGTATCTTACAAGACACCTGCAACAGCTGAAAAGACCACAAAAGTACCTCACCAAGAGGATTACTGGCCTCAAACAGATGCCCTATGCAGCCTGACTCAAGAACCTCCAGCTGTACTTGGTTGCATACCGCTTACTCAGAGGTGATCTCTGCCTGACATACAAGGCCATGTCTAACCCAGAATTGATGGACATGCTCCATCTAAAAAAAAAAAAAAGAACAAATCCCGGAGAGCCACACTCTCTAGAGATATAAACTTCACCACAATGATAAATAGGACATGCTGGAGGGATAGATTCCTGTCCCAGGGACTCCCCATGCTTTGGAACAGGATTCCAATATACATCAGGCAGAGCTCCTCACTAACACTCTTCAAGAGAAACCTTTACAGGTGGATGGGAAACAGAAAATGTACCCCGGGGATCACTGCAGTGGCTCTGCTGGACAGAGGCACAGGGAACTAATCTAAGGTGGTGGTGGAAGCCAACACATCCTGGCTAGGCTTATAAATGCCCTTGGGCAGATAGCCTAGTACTTACCTATGAACCTATGAACCTATGAATGTGAAGTGGGACAACATTAAAAGTGCATGGACTATACCACATTCAAACCCCGGACCATGTGTATGATAGTCCTACACTGTCAACTGTTGCCACAAGAAGGTTGATAAAACAGTTGTGTATGTTCCACTTCATTGCTATAATCTGCAGTGTCAAAACAGTAAATCAAAGTTTGCACATGCTGGACTAGAATCCCGCACCATTTGCACTCCAAACATACACTTAACACCTGCTCCCACAGGATTAGTGACATGACATTCCCTATCTTAGTCTTCATTGTAAAGTTCTGTCTGTTAATCACAGCGCAACACTGCTTACCATGTTTGCATGATGACCGACAGTATTAATTTAATGCATCCAGTTTATGTTTGTGGCTGTCTGGGCCCTGTCTACAACCTGGGTGGTCCAGTCATCCAGTCTGTGCACTGCTGTGGTTCATGCAACCCAGATGAGCAAACCAAACACATTTGTGTTAAGCAAGCGCATCATGCAACAAACACTGCCACAAAAATTTAAAACAAAATGGAGATATAGTTAAAATGAGGAAAAACAATCTATGGCAGTGCCTCAAACAAATTTTAATGAGGAAAACTCAAGACTGGGAAATGCAATTGCCATGCTGTCCTACAATATGCTTTTGTGGCCAGCAACCTTACATGGAAATGTTATCCGCATTCATATTAAAGGTTTCAAGGCCAGCAATAATGGTGTGAGCCTCAAAACCTTGCTTATATGCGCTGCGCCTCATTAGCATAGTCTAATTCCAGTATTCCAATAAATCCAAATGAGAACACTCCTCGGCAAATAAAAGCAACCATTTAATCAAATACAAAATAACAACAATCGGTACACCACACAATGATCAACATTGCATTGATGAAAGCACTCCGTGTAGGCTCTGTGTGAAAACTACACAGAGTTAAGTGAATCCTGGGACACATTTATATATGGAGTTTAAGACAAAATGGATCAATAAAGTACAACACCAATGGTTTCTGTTCAGCATATGTTATGGTATGAGTCTCACACAATATGGGCATTTAAATGAAAATTTCAATAAACAATGATAATCTTTTAAGATAATTTGTGTATTTTAAAATGGATAAGATCAAGCACTGCCTACCATCTAGCCATATAATTATAAATTTGAAGTAATTTATCTAAATTCAGAAAATTATAGAATTACCAGCAACTTATATTTCAGTGAAATTCACCACACACAGACTGTGAGCCCCAAATCTTGGAATGGAAACTAGATTGACAGGTAATCTTCCTAGATTTGAAGGTACTAATACATGATTCAAAGTGTAAACTGCATCTATGCTAAGAATTGTGATAGCAGAAAGATATTAAGAAAGAATCAAGGTACGTTTGTCAGTGTACAACAAATATCATGAGGTTAATAACTGCTAATGATTTTCATTATGTCAATTTCCACTGTAACTAAGTGCGTGTTCTCTGGCAATTCTTACCCAGTCTCCTACGCTGACTTGACTGGTTCTCCCATGTTGCCTCTAAAAAGAAATATTTCTGCTGATTGTGTCTTACTCCAATTCACAAATTGTTAAATAAATAACACTAGTATGCCAGTGAGATAAAATGAGAGAACACAACAGAGCTGAGAGACAGCTTTACTAAGAGAATTCAGTATCTAAAGTGTTTCTTGACTGGTAAAAAAATGTTCATCTTGTACTCCTCCATCCATCCATCCATCCAGCCAGCCATCGGTCCATCTCTTCATCACTCCATCTATTACTGAAAACAATGAAGCAGAGTACAAGCAAAAGAAAAGGAAATTGATGTACATTGTCGGAGTATTGCTAAAAAATCTAATAAATGAATGTAAGTATGTGATAAGCTCATGTTGGACGATGAAATATAGTTGGGAGAGTAAGAGAAGAAAAGAAAACAGCTAGTGGAAATTGTTTCAAACATACTGAATAAAAAATAAGTTTTTTGATAGTGGAGATGGTCTTTCAATACGTATACTAGAAATAACAAATGCCTATGCCCACTGCAGATAGAACAATAGCAAGGTCACCTGGCACCCTCTCATCTCAAAGTTGATGAGCAAAAAAAAAAAAAAATGAAATCACTACACATACTCTGACTATATTAGCTGTGACCACAAATGTCATAGGGGCTTTTTAAAGAAATGCTGGCATTACACTGCCACACCATTAACAGCTGTCAATCAAAGCACCTTACTGCTTGCACCTAGTGCACCCGCACACTTCTTCCCACTGTAGACATGACTCTGTTTAAATGAATCATTTCTTTTCACAAAGAAGCATCTCAAAAATACACTTAGCATAGATTTTTACTAGATAAAAATATTCCTTACTGGAGTCCTTTGGTTGTATGCATTGTATAAATAAGCATCCCACTCATTAAGCCAACTGCACACAAATTCAAAAAAAAAGAAGAAAGAAATGCTGACAATTAAGGTGCAAAAATGCAGTTAAGATTCACAAATATTAAATATGTATGTTCACATACAGGACTCTCTCAATGTACTATCCCACTCCCTTTTGAATCAATGTTTAATTGACTCTATCCATTCAGAGTATATAATTTTACCAAACAATGTTATCTTCACCAAGTAGTAAACAACTATAATGCATCTCCTTCTGTCTGTGTGTTGAGAAATGAGATGAGTTCATCATGGTATGAGAAAAGAAAATTTGGCTTCACTTGATTTCACAAGTAATTTTTTAATCACAATACCATTCTAAGTCACCATCATCACTCACTGTAAATAATGCTAAATGACTAAAAAGTTAATTCACAGTTAATCCAGCCATGTACAGTAACAGACTGTACAGGACCTTTCTATTCTGAGTAATATTTTTTGAACTTTTTCAATGGGTTGTTCCAAACAGGCCAATAGCTTATTTTCAAGGAAGACCCAAGGTGGTGTTAATACTTACTAGGAAAAAATTGACAAGGGTATCTGGAAACTTCACATTCTCTTTTCATTGTCAGGGGAATTTGTTTGCTGCTACACTTCCTGCTTCTGTTACTGGTGAGGAGGCAACTAGGAGAAGCTGTGCAATATTGGAGAAACAAGAGGGTTGTTCTGTCACCTGGACAGAAAATTGTTGAAAAACCAGTGGATGGTACAAATAGTATTTAAATGACTTTAAACCTCAGCATTATGAAGAAGTTGCTGTAACTGAAATGGTTTCTGGAGGTTTACCTGATAAAAAATTGTTGGCTTATTAATTTTGTCTCTGGATATGACGGAAACATTTTTAGAATGGACAGTGAGTTGGGTAAAATAAAATGAGTCATAAGTTGGATGGATATAAGGTTACAGGTTAGATGCAATCTGAAAAACTGTATGCTAATGCATTCAGAAGAACAAATGGTATTGTACACTGAAAATTGGTTTGTTATTCAGGTAAGAAAGAGAAAGACGAAATAACAGTGGTATTTTGTATGGGATAATTTAGTGTTACCTTTGGATTTTGAAGTGAAAGACATCAGATACTTGATTCATGTGAGGAAAAGAAACATTTTGTGACTTACCATTTGAGACTGTAGAATTAATGGAAATATTTTTGTTTAATTGTGAAAAACAGGATGGTTATCCATGGAATGAGTTTATATTTTTTGGACAAGAGACTTGAGTAAAAAAAGTTTTTGTTCAGCTTTGCACTGATGAAATTGAGTTAAAAGATGGTAAAAATTATTTTTCATTTGTGTGTTATTCGCTTTCTGATATTGTGAAAGTTAAAGAAGAGAGAAGTATTTTGAATGGGGTGGGAAGTGAATATTATTTTAAAATATGAAAAAGATATGATACAGCATTTATCAAGTGAAATATACGTTGATGGTAACAGAGGAACAATTAGGTATAAGGAACAGTTGAACATTTATTTATTTATTGATTGGGATTGCAATCATCTAATAAATTAGTTTACAAAAATAAGATGTAATCAGTGTGGGGAAAGGTCATATGATGAATAAGTGTGAAAAAGGAATGTAGAAAATGAAAAAGTGATGGGCATTTTTCATTTGATTGTAAAATGAATATGCAATATGATGTTGATTAGGATGATGAAGAAAGTAATGTAAAGCCTGAAAGTAATGATGAAGTAGGGGGAAAGGTGTTAAAAAAGAGGACAAACTAATTAAAGATAACACGAATAAAATATATTTCAGAAAGAAGATGGTAACTTTAATAAGAGTGTTGAAAAATGAAGACGAAACTGAAAATGATAAGTCAGATGTTTGAAAAGGAGGTGTAAAGGATGTTAGGAAAAGAAATTAGATAGGTGCTAGGGTAAGGGTGTGGAAAAGAAGATTTAAAAATACATCACCAAAGATTAAAAGGAAAGGTAAGGAGTAGTTTTATGTGTATTTCAGTTAATGAAAATAGTAAAAAATGTGATTCTGCAGATCAAGGAAATTTTGTACATAAACTCAGAAAAATATTAAATTGAGAAAAAGAATAAACAAATAACAAAATTAAAATTTCAAATAGTTCTCTTAAATTTAAAAAAAGGAAATTTAATAATTGTGTATCCATTTCACTAAATATGAATAGTATTGCAAATATTGTAAGTAGAATAGTGACACAGGAATGTTGTGCTAAATGTGATGTAGATATTATTCATATAGAGAATTAAAGATTCTTGACAAGTGAAGAAAGACTGTGAACAGAAAAAAATGTGGTTTGGAAAAATAATATGGAATTTAGGAAGTCAATATTGTGCTGGAGTGGTTATCATCATCATCATGATCTACCCCCTCCTTTTTTCCATTTTTCTACATGAGGTTGGGGTGTCATGTTTATTGTTGCCATCTCTCTTAATTCATTGCACACTCCTATGTTCTCCAACACCTTATGCCTGACTGTCACAGATCTTCTCATACACAATCCAACCACCTCTTTGCTGGATGCCCTTGTTTCCTGTTACCTTCTTCCTGTCTGTTCAAAATCTTCTTCAACTGATTGCCTTCTGCTTTTTTACATGTGCCCAAACCATCATAATCTGTTCTGTTTGATCTTTTCTGCAATTGGAACTACTTTGGCTTCTGCTCTTATGTCTTAATTTCTTTGTCCCACAGTGTACATCCTACCACCCTTCTCAGGCACTTAATTTCCATCACCTCTAGCTTCTTCATCTGCTCTGCCTTTACTGCTCAGATTTCTGTACCATACAGTAATACTGGTCACACCACTGTCTTGTACATCTTACTTTTCAGCTTCTTTGGCATTCTTCTGTCATACACAATATCTGATACTCTGTGCCAGTTAGCTAGAAGTCCTCTGATTCTAGCTTTGACTTCTTCATTCAGACTTCCCTTCTTTTCAACCAACCCTCCCAGATACTTGAAGCTATTAACCTGTCCGACTATCTTCCCTTCTACCTCAATTCTCAGCTTCTTTAGACTTCCCCAGTTTGCTGCCATTACCAATGTTTTATCTGTACTTAGTTTCATCCATTGTGCCTTCTGTTTTGGATTCCATCCCCTTATCATTTGCTGATGTTCTTGCTCAGAATCTGCCTGTAATGCCACATTGTCTGCATGCAGCAACTCTGTTGCTCTGTCCCCTCCAACCTGTTTGCTAATGTAGTTCATCACCACTATGAAAAGCACTGGGCTCAGAGATGAACCGTGATGCACACCTACTCCCACTGGGAAACCATCTGTGAGATGGAACACTGTTTGTACTTGAGTCCTTGGCTCCTTGTACATAGCCTGCACTAATTCTGCCAATGTTTCTTGGACTTGAAACCACTGCAGTACTGATCAAATCAGCTTTCGTGAGGGTCTATATTAGATAAAAGAATGCTTAAATGTTCGAATCTCTAAAGGTCGACCTTTAGAGATCAAACAGTTAAGTGTTCGAATATCTTCAAAAATTAAAAAAAATAAAATAAAAGTAAAGAAAAAAAAACTAAAGGTTGTAAGCAGGGGGAAGGCAAGACCCCACACCCCCCCACTACTTAAATATACCAACTCCAAGATTGCGCTACAGTGTAGGGAATGGAAAATTTCCCATTTCTGCACTGTAGTGTACTGAAGTGCGATCTTGGAGTTGGTATATTTAAGTAGCGGAGGTGTGGGGGTGCAGGGGGCTTGCCCCTCTGCTAAAACCCTTTCATTTTACTTTTTTGTTTGTTTTATTACATTTTCGAACACTTAACTGTTCAATCTCTAATGGTTGACCTTTAGAGATTCGAACATTTAAGCATTCGTCAATGTAATTTAGATCCTTTTTTGAGACGTTGCCATTTGCTTTCTCAGAGTCTACAAATGCCCAGTTGGGCTCTTTCCTCATCTCTAGCTTTTGTTCAACTATCTTTCTCACAGCAAACATTGGGTCATTTGCACTGCATTCTGAACTGAATACAAACTGCTTATCTCCCAACTTACTTTCTACTGCTCTGCTTATCCATTTATCTATCCCCCTCTCCAGAACTTTCATACAATGTGACAGGAGTCTGATACTACTGTACTGCCCACAGTTGTGGATGCTCCCTTTGTTCTTCTACAATGCCATGAGTATACTTGTTCTCCAGTCATCTGGGATATTCCTTTCTCTCCACACTGCTATTAGTACCTAGGAGTCATTTCACCTCGTCTTGCCCATCCTCTTTACAATATCTGCTTTGACCTCATATGAGCCTACTGCTTTCTCTGACTTCAGTTTCCTAAGTGCTATTCTTACTTCTTTCAGGGTGGGCTTCTCTTCTTCTCTTATTGTAGGCTGTGTCTGGGGCAGTACAGCTTCTGTGGAGTTTTCTTCATTCAGAAGATGGTGTAAGTACTCCTTCCATTTGCCTTTGATGTCCCATAGACTGGTTGTTGCTGGCATCTCTTATGAAGGGTGTCTGACTATCTTTATCTTTCTATCTTTGTCTTGCAACCTGATATAGTTTCTTTCTGATACCTAATGAATCACTTTCCAGCAACTGGTAGAGTGCCTCTAATGCCTTGTTCTTTGATAATACAACTCCTCTCTCCACCTCTTTGTTAGCCAACCAGTATTCCTTCCTAGCCCTGTCCATCTTTTATATCCCCACTTTTTCCTGCACTCTTTCTTTCTTTTGATGACTGTCTGGACTTCTTCATTCCACCACCAGCTTTCCTTATGTATCTTATTTCGTGTCTATTTTATATATATTCGAACGCTTAAATGTTCGAATCACTAAAGATCGAACTTTAGTGATTGAACATTTAAATGTTCGAATATTTTTAAAAATTAAAAAAAAAAACTAAGCAAAAAAAAAACTAAAGGGTGTAAGCAGGGGGGAAACCCCCCCTGCACCCCCCACATGGGGGGCTGCATACCCCACACCCCCTGCTATTTAAATATACCAACTCCAAGATAGCGCTACAGTGTAGGAAATGGGAAATTATCCATTTTTGCACTGTAGCACACTGAAGTGCGATCTTGGAGTTGGTATATTTAAGTAGCGGGGGGTATAGGGGGTACAGTCCCCATGTGGGGGGTGCAGGGGGGCTTGCCCCCTTGCTTACACCCTTTACTTTTTCTTTTTTTTTTGTAAATATTTATTTTTAATATATTTGAACATTTAATTGTGCGTTCACTAAAGTTCGATCTTTAGTGATTCGAACGATTAAGAGTTTGAATATATAAACTAGACCACTTATTTCCATACCTGGATTGGCCACATAGGCTCTGTAGTCCTCACACATGCCATTTTGAGGTGCTGACATTTTTTTCAGCTCCACCTATTTCCTCCTCTTCTTGGGGTTCTAAAGCCCTGAGTAATTTCTTGAACTGTTGTAATTTCCCTCCAGTCAACTTCCAGGTCTTCATTCTGGTGTCTGTTGACCTTCCAGCCTTCTCTGACTTTAAAAACACAGGGTCTTTACACCCAGCTGATGTACTTAATGACCCTTAAGGTGTCTGCAAAATATCCTAACATACAAAGTAAAGTATAAAAAGGTCACACAGACAAACCAGTTAGTAAAAACCACAATAAAAACCTATCCAAGTTTTCACTGTGATATACCTTAAACCTCCAGTAGTAGGATATATGCAAATGACCCCTTAAGGACATCAGGTGTTGAATGCCCATGGCTTTTTCCTTTTTCCTTTTATGTATTTGTGGATACATTCAGGGCCAAGAAAGCCAAACCTCACAAGCTGTGGACATGCATATTTCGGCCTTCTTATGACCTCATCAACACAGTATAAGTGGCAACCAGTGGTTTAGCTGTGGGCTGATGACTTTGCAGTCGCTGATTCTATGTCACTGCCCTTTCATTTCTAGGAGGAAGTTCACCTGTTTGCATATCGCTGATCTTGTGACTGTTTATCTTTCTTTCTTTTCTGTGCATGCAAGTCACCCATTCTCAACACCAACTCCATGCATTGCATGCATTGGCTGAATACTGCCCTATTGGAGTCTGATTGCCATCACTAATTCTGATGATGAGTCTGTCACTAATTCTGATGTTATCTCTCTTTCTCACCACAATTCCCACATTTCACAGTAGACTCTGAGAGGAGGTGAATTACAGTACATTGTTTGACATTACAGGGGTGTACACTCTCCCTATGTACTACATGTAATCCACTAGCTTTCCTACAGCAGACGACCGTTGCAGGTGGGATTGACAGGGACATAGCTGAGATGTGACTGAAATCAGAGACAGTTGAGAGGCATGCCTGTAGGTGTAGGACAGCTGCGTATCAATGACATGTCATAACCATAGATCTAAGGTAGGCTTACTGCTGTAATTCCTGTTCCCCATACATCCATCCTCCCATCTGTATCCTGTTATATGGAGAAATCTCTAACATACCTGGTGGAGTGCAATACTCCTTCATTGAACTTTGCTTCTAGTAATCTTTTGAGAATACACTCCTCTGGGTGTGTTAAGTATCATACAGACCTGTTCCCATAAACAGCTGTTTTGCCTTGTTATGGTACTGCTGATTAGCAGGTCATTGCCTCTGCACCAGTCTGTTGCTCAGAACTGCTAATTGCAGCCAAAATATCTGTATTGCACTATCATTAGCAAATGGCGTGCCACCATAGTGCAATATATAAAGCCTTCATGTAGGCTTTTGCCCCTGTCTTAGTTTTTGAGATGGACATTACTGAGGGGTGGAGACTACAGCATCACAGAGAGTAGGTACAAACACTGTCCACTGTAGAAATTTATGAAGTATGTTCACAGTTTTGCCTCATATGTGTGGTCAGTGTCCCATACCAGTGTGGTCATCTGGTAGTGAACTGGCAATCATTGTGGGCTGAGGTCAGTAAGGCAAGAAAAACATGTGTGTGTCACATATCATACCAGTCGGCCTATGCATGTTACTACAATAGCTGTTATTCTATCAACTTACTATCTTTGTAGGGGAGAACTGTTAAACATGTCCCTATCTCTGGGCCTTTGCCCCACCCACATTAAGTATGGCTATGTCCAGAACCCTTGTTCTAGGCAGTTGGGAGGTATGGTAGGTCTGTAGCAGTTACCTTTACATACAGCTGTGTATACTACAGGTTGCAGCTGTTGCTGCAGCCTACAACACATTGGGGAGGGGGTGTGTGAACACATTGGTGGACAGCAAGCTGAAAATGTAACTCTGTCAGGCCAGTCATTACAGCAGAGCTAAGGCAAGGGTATTCTATACAGTGCAATCGGGCATGTGCTTAAGGTACATCTGTTATGCAACAGTGCGACAAACAGAGTAGTAGGCAACATATAGTTAGGCTGTAAGGATATGTGCATTGTGTCTCTGGCTGCAGGCCTTTGTCATGCAAAACTGGGACGCAGTTAGTTAAGTAGCAGTAACCTGTGGGGAGTAAGACTGCACTACTCAGTCGTTACTTACTGTCTTCACAATAATTAATTGATGTGTGACATAACACTGGATTTGAACCCAGGACTGTGTGTGGCAAATCTGCATGCAAGGCAATTAACAGACTGAGCTACTGAGACACTGGAAAGAGATGTGTGTCTGCAAGAGATATGTGCACATATACAGATTGTGAGAAACATTTCTACATCCATAAGTATGTGCTTGGCTTTATATGGTTGTATTTCTGCACCAGGGTCCCAGTTGTACATGTATTTTGCCATTGCTAGCTTAGCAGGTGTCTTTTCACAAGTTGCTGATAAAAGGGCACATATACCTGCTATTACAGGTCTCACTTACATCCATTAGCATGTCTTCATTATTATTTATTATTGTACCAAAGTCCAGGGTACACTCCCAGTTTTCACATTAGTTTTTTATTTCAGTTACATGCATAATGACTGTAAGTAGCAAGCAGTATGTTTTGCTGGAAACACCTGTTTAACCTAAAGCCTGTGTAGGGTGGTCAGTTAATACAGTGTGTTATAATTGAGAAGGGCCTGGGTTTGATGGTTTGCAGAGGTACTTGTTTTCTACATGTCAGTAACCATGTAATAGACACATATAAACATTAAAGCTCTTTAAAGCTCATTAAAGTTCATTTAAGCTGAGCTAAGTGAAGTGGTGGGGCACGCAGCTACTCGCAAATCCACACAATCCCACACTAAAGAATATAAAGAAAAGAAATAGGGGGTGATAGGAAAGTGCTGAAATGGGGGCAAGCAGGGGAAAAACCATGTGAAAGACAGGTAGTAATGTGCAGGATGGATGTAGGAAAGAACCATGGCTATAAATTTCTTGTACAGCAAGAGCTATTCATTTTGACAGGTTTTTGTAGATAAATTTGGGTTTTCAAACCTCAGAAAGAGAGAGAGAGGGGTGAGGACAACATTAATGTGTTGTCAAGCCAATTGGACCAAATTAGTGGTGTCCAGTGAACACGTGTGAAATGGAGAGCTATGTATGGACCAATATTTTTTTGTGGGCAGGTGCTTATTGTTTTTTGAGGAGACAGTGGAATGTTGAGGAAGGGAAATAGGTATGTTTAGGGAGGTAAGTTGGGTAGGAGAGAATGCAATAGCAGACAGACAAGACAGACAAGACAGCAGACAGGGGTGTTGTGTGACACATGAGAGGGGTAAACACTTTGGATGGTGAGAGTGTTGTGGAAGCAGAGTCACATCTGCCTCCAGATGGCAGCAGTGTGACTGACATCCCCATCCATGGGCAGTCAACACTACTCCTTCACTGCCCTGAAGGTGACTGTGCTGCTGTCTGGGTGTCAGGGCCAGCCTTCCCCACCAGGTTGGCCAGTGTGCCCTCAATCTGGCACTTGTGACATTCATAGGTCCAATGAATGATCCTGCACACCATGACCAGCAGTTGCTGCTGGATGACTACAACCCATCTGCCACCACTCCCAGGGGGAGGCCAGGCCCTTTCCCCTGATGTGGTTCCACCCGATACAGCAGGTAGTGCAGGAGAAGTGGCGTGGGCACTACCAGCTTGGGTCCTGGATATGCTAGGACCTGCTGCCACAGCCAGTTGAGGCAAGGTAGGGAGACCACCGGGAACTAGCCTACCCTGACATGCTGTGGTGATGGAGGTATAGAAATAAATATAGGTTAGTTATGAACAAACATAGTAATAACAGTATGCCAGAACAGTGGAAATAACCCAATTACATATCAGTGCATATTATGTAAAACACAATAATGACAGAACAGGTAAAGTAAGGGGGGGGGGTAAATGTTTTAAACCATAGACATGTATATTAACAAGTGCAATGAACAACTCTTTCCACAAGACAATATAAACTCAAACTATGTGGGGGACTGTCCCCCACACCCCCCAATGTGGGGGGCTGTGACCCCCACACCCCCTTACTTTATATTCTAACTCCAAGATCACACTAGAGTGGGGTAAAGGCCATATATTACTTTTGACAAAATGAGTTTCGACCAAATGAGTTTTCAATGAAGTGAGCTTTCAGTCAAGTGTGCTTAGTGAAGTCAGTTTCGACCAAATGTGTTTTCGACCAAAGTAGACCCATATATTTTAGGTAAATATGATATCTATATCTCATCATTTGTTTAGAGATTACTTGGAAAAGCATGGATGTCTGTGTGAATATTATTTTTTTAATTATATCTGACATTGAATAAACTTTAGACATTAAAAGGTGTTTGTTAGTTTGTATTATAAACAATTATCAACATACAAATCCTATTTACTGATTCAACAATCTGTGTTAAGCACTTTAATCTTGTTTAGCATTGGAGAGACGACTATGAAGGGAGGTGATGACCAATCAGGAATGCAAAATACAATGGAAAAGGCAGTATGAGCAATACACAATACACATATAAAGAGATATAAATCTAAAGAACTTGAGCACAGGAAATGTGAAACTCAGAGGATAGGAGACAAAAATATCAGGATTTACTCACCTACACCACTCCTGACATCATTGGTGTGTGATCAGTGTACCTGCACTATAATGTAAATGTTATGAAAACTATCTATTCACTGTGATGGGATTTGAACCATCACTTCTTTCCAGTTACACTCTACCTACCACTTCCTTAAAAAGTGAGTTACAGAAGCAGTCACACAAAAGCTGTCAGAGAAGCAATTATCAGTTGTGTCATACATTTACAGACTGGATGCAGGAAAAAATTGAATGCTTCAGGGGAGCTGAACCCACTACTCTCTTCAGTGATATTCTAACAACCACTGCATTTACAAGTGAGCCACAGAAGCTGTGGCACAAGCATAAACGTCAGAAAAAGTGTTCAAGTTTAAGGAGTATTGAACCCTCAATTCTCTTTATTTGAACTATCCAAATTGCTTCATTAACACATAAGCAGTCATACTGAGTTTGTAAGAGAAGCACACGCAGGTGATTATTACACATTTACAGAATGCAAGCAGTAAATTCAAACTATGCAGCCCTGATAGGATTTTAACTCTCAACTCTCTTCATTTGAACTAAACAAGCCACTTCACTTACAAGCTGAGCATACAGAAACAATCATACTGAAATTGACAAAGAAGCACATAGTAGATGATTGTTATACATTTATAGATTGAAAGGAGAACATTCAAAAAGCTATACAACCCTCGAGAGGTTTAAACCATTCACTCTGTACACAGACACTATACAAATCACTTCATGAAAAAACTGAGCCATGCAAGAAGTTAGGCTAAAGGCTTTGGCTTTATGTATTTTGTATTTGCCAATTGTTGCACAACAGCACTCAGCTCATTTGTTCAACCAACAGCAGTCAAGGCCATGCATAATATATGACATGATTATACTTCATTATTACTATACAATGCAGAGTACTATTTCTCATTGGTTGTACATGGGTATTGGTGGTGCTCTTTGTAACCTATAATGCACAGTATGAATATAAAAAGATACATGATGCAGAAGCCCTTTTTTGGCATGTATGTGGTGTGTTTATCTATTTTTTTTAATAGATTAAAGATGGAAGATAATGTGAGTTTATAAAAGAGATGGAATGAGGAGGGAAGCAGAGGTTAGAACAGAAGGTGAGCAAATAAGGAATGAAAAGGCTGGAAGTGGGGTATGAGGGACTTTTTTGGGGGGCAGTTGCCCATTTTATTTTGGTAAAAAGAAGGGAAAGTTGTGGAAGGATGAGACAGAAGTAATATGAAGGTAAGAGAGTTACGATAAGTGACAGGAGAAGACAGATATAACTGAAAAGATATGGGGTAATGCAATAAAGGAAGGGGAAGACAATGGTGAATGAGACATCAAAGTGTGGGAAGATGATGAGAGTAGGAGTGCATGATTAACAAAGGTGTGCATGGACAGAAAAGTGAGGGAAACACCAGGTTCGGAGATGGGACTGGGTGTTTGGAGCTGCATTATCTGCCAAATGTATCTCAGTGGGAGATTACTCATCATCATGAGTGCTTTTACCAGATGGTGGAGGCAGTGCTGGGTGGAAAAACTACTCAATGAGATGTTGGAGCATGTTTTCCATCTGACAAATATAGGCATCCAAACTCCTGGCAATGATATCCTCCACGATCTTTTTCAGCTGTTAATGGGTGTGTGATGCCCACGCACTGGCCCAGCAATCAAGGAGCCTCAATCATCACCATTAGCACCAGTGAGAGGCATCCATATAGGGAAAAGGATAATAAATACACACAGTAAAGTACAATTTCCCTTAAGAGCACACAGAGATCACAGTCAGTCTGAGGCTGGTTTCTCCCTTTCTCTCCAGGTCCCCAACAGACTCCCCACTGGTACAGTTATAGGGTCCAGATCTCAGCCTAGTGGGCAAGCTAAAACCTAAAGCACCCTCTCTGTCAAACCATTTATTTGTGTCCCTGCCTAAGTAGCTGACACACACACACTTTGAGATAACAGTTTATATAACCACACAGACACTCCTGGGGAAGGCTGGCACAGGTTCTCCAGCTGCACCCCTTTTACCTAGACTATACGGTAGGACCAGCTGCCACTACCCACTAATATCAGCTACTCAAAGGCCCTTCTGAAATGGAGACCAATTATGTGTGCAATAAAGGACATTTATACATGCAAATTCTAGCCATTAACTCTGGTCTTAAAACAATTGGCAGGATGCCTCCCACTAGACATATCGGCTCTGAATTTTGACATCAAAAATTGACTTATCAGCTTTGTTATGGCAGAGTGCACAGTTGTTACATATTTGCAGTTCAATATCCAATGCAGTCTTTTCATATTTAAGAGAACAAGCATGTGACTTACATTAGTATTTACAAATGACAGAATTATTTACAAAATTCTATCTGGCTAGGCTGGCAGCCTTCACTTATCTTCACACCCCCCCCCCCCCCCGGAGAACTCAAGCTAGTTTTTTCAATTGACTCTTGAGAAATGTTGCTTGAGAGGGTTAGGTCTATCTGAGTATACCTTACCCTATTCCCTGTCTTGAGAGCCCATCTGCATTGTCATTGCTAAACCCACTGTGGTGCTGCACTGACATATCATATACTTGCAACCCTAGGCTCCATCTTAGCAACTTGGCATTTTGCTGTCTGGCTTTGTTTAACCATGTTAGGGGGTTGTGATCTGTCACTACCATGGATTTCTTTAATACAGATAAGGCTGATGTTTCTGCAGTGCCCACATTATGGCTATACATTCCTTTTCTACATCTGCATAGCATACATCCCTGGGTTGGAGCCTACGACTGAAATAAACCACTGGGTGCTCTTGTCCTTCTGAAGAAATCTGGCTAAGTACAGCCCCCACCCAATGGTTGGAAGCATCTACCTGCACTACAAAGTGTTTGCTGTAATCTGGACTGGCTAACACAGGGGGACCTCCCAAAGGTTTCTTAAGCTCCTGGAATGCCTGCTCACATGTTGGGGTCCACACTACCTTATTTGGCCTTTCTTTTCCCTTTCAGGTCTGTGTGGGGAGCAGCTATGGTACTATAACTGGGGAGGAACCCTGCAGCCCCTAAGAATGCCCTTGCTTTTTGGGAACAGGTGCAAGTGATGCCTGAATGGCTTCTACATTGGAAGGTTCTGGCCTGATCTTACCACTTCACACTCTAAGTCCCAGGTAGGAGAACTCTGCCATACCCAGATGATATTTGCTCAGCTTAATGGTCAACCCTGCCCTCTGTAGTCTGCCCAGCTCCTCCCTGATATGCTGAAGGTGCTCTTGCCAGGATGGTTGTAGATGGCAATATCATCTAGGTAAGCTAGGGCAACCCTCCGGCTTCTGCAAGGATATGATATACCAGCCTCTGGAAAGTTGTTGGGGCATTTATCATCCCAAACTGCATCTTTGTGAACTCATACAAGCCAAAAAAAGTCACAAAGGCTGACCTCTCATAAGCACTGGGAGTAAAAGGCACCTGCCAGTAACCCTTGGTAAGATCAATGGTTGTAAGATACTTAGCCCAACCCAACTGCTCTAGGGCCTCATCTGTCATAGGCATATGATAAGCATCTGACTCTGTGTGACTATTTAATTTCATGTAGTCCACATAGAACCTGATGTGGCCATCCTTCTTTGGCACCAGCACCACTGGGGAGGCCCAGGGACTGTCGGACTCTTGCATTACCCCTAGTTGAAGCATTTCCTGTATCTCCTCCATCAGAGTCTGTTTGACTCTCTCAGGCACCCTATAAGTGGCCTACCTAATATGCATTTGGGGTCCTGTATCCACCTGGTGCTGCATGAGGTGGGTGCACCCTGGTTTCCCAGTGAAAATGTCCCCAAACTCCTGTAGCATTACTCAGATTTCTGGGACATTGCTACCCCTTCCACTGAGGTGTCCGTCCAAGCCTCACCGAGGAGATCAGTAACCAGATCTCCCTCAGACTCTTCCTGCAATCCACTGCAAATGCTCAGCACAAGGGTCTCCCTATTGTGGTAAGGTTTCATCATGTTAACATGATATAATTTGTGCCCCTGCCTCCTGCCTAGCAATTCCACCATGTAGTTAACATCACTTACCTTTCTTACCACCTTCTAGGGTCCCTCCCAAGATGCTTGCAGCTTGCTGTGTCTGACAGGAATGAGAACCATTACCTGCTTCCCCACAGCATACTCTCTAGCTCAAGCATTTCTGTCATACCACACCTTTTTCTGTGTTTGTGCTTCTGCCAGGTTCTCCTGGGGCTTGTCCCTGAGCCCTCTCCTGAGGTTTAAGACATATGCCACAACAGACTCCTTTTGAGATTCACACTCACCTTCCCACTCATCAAAAATTAAATCTAGAGGTCCCACTCACCCTGTGCCAATGCAGCAACTCAAAGAGTGAAAAACCTGTGGATTCCTGGGGAACCTCTCTGTAAGCAAACAGCACATGGGGCAAATATTTGTCCCACTCCCTCTTGAACTGGTCTGCAAATGCCCATAGGATGGACTTGATTGTAGAGTTTAACCTCTCAACAAGACCATTAGACTGAGGATGGTAGGGGGGTCTTCAGGTGCTTCATCCAACAGTACTTCCACAGACAAGCCAGCAGGGCTGACATGAAATTGGCACCTCTGTCAGTAAGTATTTCTTTTGGGAAACCTACCCTGCTGAAAATCTCTAACAAAGCACTCACCACCTTTTCTGCCTCAATGGAGGACAAAGCCACTGCCTCAGGGTATCGTGTAGCATAATCCACTACCACTAGGATATACTTATTCCATGTGTTACTTGGGGTACTCAGAGGCCCCACAATATCCATAGTTCCCCTCTGAAATGGCTTCTCAATCACAAGCAAAGGCATCAAAGGAGCTCTCATCTTGTCTCCTGCCTTGCCTACATTGTGGTACTGCTTACAGGTCCTGAAGTACAATTTTACATTTCTGAAAATTCCAGGCCAATAGAAGTTCTGCATAATAAGTCACTTTTTACATTTTATGCCCATATGACCTGCAAAGGGAATATCATAGGCAATGGCTAGATGCACCAGATGGTAGACTCTAGGCACTACCAATTGCTGTACTCTCTCACCTTCTACCCTCCCTCAGGGGTCCACTCTCTATACAGTAACCCTTTGTCCCAGTATACAGATTCCTCCTTCCCTTGAGAATCAGGTACCTCACTAGCTACCTGCCTCAGGCTTTGCAATATAGCGTCTGAGAGCTGAGCCTGTCTCAACTCTCTCTTTTTATCCCTTCCACAGGAAGTCTGGCATCCTCTGACAGTGGTGCCTCACTGTCGACCTGGGTATTACTACTCACCTCTTCCTTTGCAGTCATTCTGTCTAAGGGAACATCAGTACCCACAAGCAGCTGTGGCTCACCTTCAGTCTCACTGCTACAGAGTAGCTCTCTCCCTGAAGTAACCACCTCACCAGTCCTGGCTACAAGTATGCAGCCTGGGTCTCCCCCAGGCTACCAGACCCACATGCTTGTCTCCTAACCTGACTGTGTGTGACTGCATAAGCACATGGTACTGTCTCATCCAAATCCTTCCCTATTGGGATATCTGCAGGATGGTAGTTTTGTACCCTTGTTGTCCCAAGACAACCTACTATTGGAATTTTGTCTTTTCCACTTACTGGCTCTCTCATCTTTTGTTCCCCACCTTGCCTCTCTGGACATCTGTATGCCACATGGCCTCACTGGTTGCATTCAAAACATTTAACCCTAGGTCCTGGACATGTACCTGGACTAGAGGCTTCCCCTGCTACTGGCAGAGTCTGTTGGGGCAGTCTGTGCTGGCCACCATTGGTTCCTTTAGACCCATGAGCAGTACTGGGGGTCCCTTTCCTGTATAGCGATGCCCTGCTTCCTACATATATGTCTCCCTTCTTCCCCAGCTCATTTGAAGTAGCTCATTGTCTATCAGCTAACCAGATCTTCATGTCTTCAGGAAAAGTGCTAAGGACTTGTTCCCTCATCGAAAGGTCTGCCAGCCCTTTAAAAGTGGTGACCTGACATCCACTCACCCACCTAGGAAAATAAGTGGGCAGTTTAACAATGTATTCACACACACTTTCATCTGCATTGCGTTTATGCTCAAAAAACTTTTTCATATAAGTTTCAGGTGTTAGCTTAAAACTTTCTAACAAGCAATGCTTAACAACAGTGTAATTAAAACAGTCAATGTCAGACATTTGAGATAACACAGTTACAGCTTTACCATGGAGTGAGGAGGTCAGGAAACATACCCAGAGCCTTTGGACAACATCATACTGTTTATAATCCCTCTCAAACATATGAATGAAGCTATCAAAAGTATCCCCCTCTTTAAACTGTAGAAGAAATTTACTGACCTTTTGTGCTACCGGGGTCCAGTTACTCCTTTCATCATTACCTCTATGACTCTGGTGAAGAGTCAGCATCTCCCTCTCATGCTGCCTCTCCTTTTCTTCACCTTCCAGGCATAGCAGCTTCTCATTCTCCTCAGCCTGCAGACATCTCAGTTTCTCACAGTTACTTTTATTTCCAAACACCTGGCCTCCAACATAAATCTCTTTAGGTCCAGATGGATTTTTAAGTCCTCTGCAGAAAGGTTGAGCTGTCCATTCCCTGAGGGTGGTACATCTACACTGCCAGTCTGATCACCCTCCTGGTTGCTGTTTTCTGATGCAGCTGTGACCAAAGTTGCAATCATGTCTGCCTTAGTCAGGTTTCCATGCACCAGTCCCCTATCCTGGCATATCTCAGCCAGATGGCTCCTTGTCAGCTTTCTATACTCCTCTGCTGACATGCTGCCTGCTCTCCCTGACTGACTAAACTAGCAAAAGAAATAAAACAATTGTGATCTGAACTCTGAGTATTCACTGCATGACTGATTTAGAGTACAAAACAACTTTAGTGATCACTGTACACAAGCTACAGGAATTCATTCTATCCACACCACTACAAGCCAATTAGTATTTGCCAACCAATTAATATGTGGTGTGGATATCCCACCACTGCCCAACAATTAATATGTGATGCCCGTGCACAGGTCCAGCAATCAAGGAGCCTCAATCCTCACCACTAACACCAGTGAAGGGCGGCCATATAGGGAAAATGATAATAAATATACACAGTAAAGTACAATTTCCCTTAGGAGCACACAGAGATCACAGTCAGTCTAGGGCTGGTTTCTTCCTTTCTCTCCAGGTCCCCAGTCAGACTCCCCACTGGCACAGTTATAGGGTCCAGATCTCAGCTTAGTGGTCAAGCTAAAACCTTCAGCACCCTCTCTGTCCAACCATTGCTTTGTGCCCCTGCCTAATTAGCTGACACATGCACACACACATTGAGATAAGAGTTTATACAGCCACACAGACACTCCTGGGGAAGACTGGAACAGGTTATCCAGCTGTTCCCCTTTTACCAAGACTATACAGTAGTACCAGCTGCCACTACCTACTAATATCAGCTACTCAAAGGCCCTTTTGAAAGGGTGTCCAATTATTACTGTGCAATATTATTATCCAAATGGTAAGTGTGACTGAACAGTCAAGGCTTATTAGAGTGACTTGGTACAGTATCACTATATACATGCAATGTAATCTAGGGCTTACATTAACTCTACATAAAACAGTCATAGTTGAAAGGTTTAAAAAATATTTAATAATAAATAATAAAAATACAAGACAATACTTTTTACTACACAGTGCTAGTCAAAGAGGTCAGAGATCACAGTGAAGTACTTAAAATAATACAGTAGCAAAAGTTCTGACATCACAGAAAAAAACAAACATGTCTAGTCTTCCTATTTCCTAAATATATGTAAGAGAAAACACAGTTCTAAGTAACTTACATATAGAGCAAAGCACTGCTGGTGATGGAAGTTCTCAAACAAAATGCTCAGAGCTCTCTGATTCTTTCTCTTTAAATTGATAACACAGAGCTGCTTCACATGACATAATTATTCACACTTCTCTGGTGTTCCCAGGCTAACAGAAACTACATTTACATTCTTAACGCCTGGTCAGAAACCAGAGCAATAAAGGACATTTATACATGCAAATTCTAGCCATTAACTTTGGTCTTAAAACAATTGACAGGATGCCTCCCTCTAGACATATCTGTTCCGAATTTTGACATCAAAGAATTAACATTGGTTTCGTTACAGCAGAGTGCACTGTTGTTACATATTTGCAGTTCAATATCCAATGCAGTCTTTTCACATTTAAGAGAACAAGCATGTGGCTTACATTAATATTTACAAATTACAGAATTATCTGCAAAATTCTATCTGGGTAGGCTGGCAGCCTTCACCTATCTTCACACATCTACCCCCTTGAATAACTCAAGCTAGATTTTCAACTGGCCCTTGAGAAATGTTGCTTGAGAGGGTTAGGTCTATCTGAGTATACCTTACCCCATTCCCTGTCTTGTGAGCCCATCTGCATTGTCATTGCTAAACCCACGGTGTTGCTGCACTGACATATCATATGCTTGCAACCCTAGGCTCCATCTTAGCAACTTGGCATTTTTGCTGGCTGGCTTTGTTTAACCATGTTAAGGGGTTGTGATCTGTCACTACCATGAATTTTCTTCCATACAGATAAGGCTAAAGTTTCTGCAGTACCCATACTATGGCTATACATTCCTTTTCTACATCTGCATAGCATTCCTCCCTTGGTTGGAGCCTATGACTGGGATAAACTAGTGGGTGCTCTTGTCCCTCTGAATAAATCTGGCTAAGTACAGCCCCCACCCCATGGTTGGTAGCATCCACCTGCACAACAAATTATTTGCTGTAATCTGGACTGGCTAACACAGGGGATCCTCCCAAAGCTTCCTTAAGATCCTGGAATGCCTGCTCGCATGTTGGAGTCCTCACTACGTTATCTGTTTTTTTCTTCCTTTTCAGGTCTGTGAGGGGAGCAGCTATGGTACTATAACTGGTGACAAACTTTCTGTAGTACTCTGCTGCCCCTATGAATACCCTCACCTGCTTTTTGGTAACAGGTGCAGGCGATGCCTGAATAGCTTCTACATTGGCAGGTTCTGGCTTGATCTTACCACTTTCCATTCATACCCCAGGTAAGAGACCTCTGCCATTCCCAGATGATATTTGCTCATCTTAACGGTCAACCCTGCCCTCTGTAGTTTGCGCAGCACCTCCATGACATGCTGAAAGTGCTCTTGCCAGGATGGCTGTAGATGAAAATATCATCTAGGTAAGCAAGGGCAAACCCTCCTGCTCCTGCTAGGATATGATCTACCATTCTCTGGAAAGTTGCTGGGGCATTTTTCATCCCAAACGGCATATTTGTGAACTCATACAAGCCAAAAGGAGTCACAAAGGCTGACCTCTAATAAGCACTGGCAGTCAAGGGAACCTGCCAGTAACCCTTGATAAGATCAAAGGTTGTAAGATACTTAGCCCCACCCAACTGCTCTAGGGCCTCATCTGTCCAAGGCATATGATAAGCATCTGACTCTGTGTGACTATTTAATTTCCTGTAGTCCACATAGAACCTGGTGCGGCCAACCCTCTTTGGCACCAGCACCACTGGGGAGGCCCAGGGACTGTTGGACTCTTGATTTACCCCTAGTTCCAGCATTTCCTGTATCTCCTCCATCAGAGTCTGTCTGATGCTCTTAGGCACTCTATAAGTGGCCTACCTAATAGGCCTTTGGGATCCTGTATCCACATGGTGCTGCATGAGGTGGGTGCACCCTGGTTTCCCAGTGAACATGTCCCCAAACTCCTGTAGCATTGCTCAGATTTCTCAAACCTGGGTAGGAGATAGCTGCTGAGACAATGCTACCCCTTCCATTGAGGTGTCCGTCCAAGCATCACTGAGGAGATCAGTAACCAGATCTCCCTCAGACTCCTCCTGCAATCCACTGCAAATGCTCAGCACAAGGGCCTCCCTATTGTGTTAAAGTTTCATCATGTTAACATGATACAATTTGTGCCCCTGCCTCCTGCCTAACAGTTCCACCATGTAGTTAACATCACTTTACATTATTACCACCTACTAGGGTCCCTCCCAAGATGCTTGCAGCTTGTTGTGTCTGACAGGAATGAGAACCATTACCTGCTGCTACACAGCATACTCTCTAGCTCAAGCATTTCTGTCATACCACACCTTGTTCTGTTGTTGGGCTTCTGCCAGTTTCTCCTGGGCCAAGTCCATGTGTTCCCTGAGCCTAGTCCTGAGGTTTAGGACATATGCCACAGCAGACTCCTTGTGAGATTCACACTCACCTTCCCACTCATCAAGAATTAAATCTAGAGGTCACCTCACCCAATGCCCATACAGCAACTCAAAGGGTGAAAAACATGTGGATTCCTGGGGAACCTCTCAGTAAGCAAACAACCCATGGGACAAATATTTGTCCCACTCCCTCTTGAACTGGTATGCAAATGCCCGTAACATGGACTTGATTGTAGAGTTTAACCTCTCAACATGACCATTAGTCTGAGGATGGTAGGGGGTGGTCTTTTGGTGCTTCACCCCACAGTACTTCCACAGACAAGCCAGCAGGTCTGACATGAAACTGGCACCTCTGTCAGTAAGTATTTCTTTTGGGAAACCTACCCTGCTGAAAATCTCTAACAAAGCACTTGCCACATTTTCTGCCTCAATGGAGGACAAAGCCACTGCCTCAGGGCATCGTGTAGCATAATCCACTACCAATAGGATATACTTTTTACATGTGGAACCTGGAGTACTCAGAAGCCCCACAATATACATAGCTCCCCTCTGAAATGGTTTCTCAATCACAGGCAAAGTCATCAAAGGAGCTCTCATCTTGTCTACTGCCTTGCCTACATTTTGACACTGCCCACAGGTCCTGCAGTACCCTGCTACATCTCTGGAAATTCCAGGCCAATAGAAGCTCTGCATAATACGTTTCTTTTTACATTTTATGCCCATATGACTTGCAAAGGGAATATCATGGGCTATGGCTAGAAGTACCAGATGGTAGGCTGTAGGCACTACCAACTGATGTACTCTCTCACCTTTTTAGCCCTGCCTCAGGGGTCCACTCGCTATACAGTAACCCTTTGTCCCAGTATACATATTCCCCCTTCTCTTGAGAATCAGGTACCTCATTAGCTACCTGCCTCATGCTTTGCAATATATGGTCTAAGAGCTGTCTCAACTCTCTCTTTTTAACCCTTCCCAGCTCCCCTTCCACAGGAAGTCTGGCATCCTCTGACAGTGGTGCCTCACTGTCAACCTGGGTACTACTACTCACCTCTTCCTTTGCGGACATTCTGTCTAAGGGAACATCAGTACCCACAAACAGCTGTGGCTCACCTTCAGTCTCTCTGCTACAGAGTAGCTCCCTCCCTGAAGTTACCACCTCAACAGTCCTGGCTGCAAGTATGCAGTCTGTCTGGGTCTCCCCAGGCTACCAGACTCACATGCTTGTCTCCTAGCCTAACTGCGTATGACTGCATAAGCACATGGTACTGCCCCATCCAAATCCTTCCCTATCAGGACATCTGCAGGATGGTAGTTTAGTACTCTTGTTGTCCCAAGACAATCTACTATTGGAATGTTGTCTTTCCCACTTACTGGCTCTCTCATCTTTTGTTCCCCACCTTGCCTCCATGGACATCTGTATGCCACATGGCCTTACTGGTTGTATTCAAAACATTTAACCCTAGGTCCTGGACATACCTGGACTAGTGGCTTCCCCTGCTACTGGCAGATTCATTTGGGGCAGTCTGTGCTGGCCACCATGGGTTCCTTTAGACCCATGAGCAGTACTGGTGGCCCCTTTCCTGTGCAGGGATGCCCTGCTTCCTAGGTATAGGTCTCCCTTTTTCTCCAACTCATCTGAAGTAGCACATCAGCTAACCAGATCTTCATGTCCTCAGGCAAAGTGCTAAGGGCTTGTTCCCTCACCAAAAGGTCTGCCAGCCCTTCAAAAGTGGTGATATGACATTCACTCACCCAGCTCTGAAAATAAGTGCTCAGTTCAGCAACATATTCACATACATTTTCATCTGCCTTGCGTCTATGCTCATGAAACTTTTTCCTATACATTTCAGATGTTAGCTTAAAACATTTTAACAGACATGTTTTACAGCAGTATAATCAAAACAGACAGAGTCAGGAATTTGTGATATACAAGTTACAGTTTCCCCATGGAGTAAGGGGGTTAGGAATGGTACCCAGAGCCTTTGGTCAACACTATACTGTTTGCATACCCTTTCAAATATGTGAATGAAACTATCAAAATTATCCCCCTTTTTAAATTGCGGAAGAAATTTACTGACCTGTTTTGCTAATGGGGTCCAGTTACTCCCTTTCCCATTATCTCCATGACTCTGGAAAAGAGTCAGCATTTCCCTCTCATGCTTCCTCTGACGCTCCTTTTCTTCGCTTTCTATCTCCAAACTCCTGGCCTCCAACTCAAATCTCTTTAGCTCCAGCTGGATGTTTAAGACCACTGCCGAAAGGTTGGGCTGTCCATTTTCCGAGGATATTGTATCTCCACTGCCAGTCTGATTGTCCTTTGTTGAATGGTCGAGCTGTCCATTCTCCGAAGATATTGTATCTCCACTGAAAGTCTGATTGTCCTCCTGGTGATGTTTTCTGATGCAGCTGTAACCAAGTCTTCAGTCAGGTCAGTCAGGTTTCCATGCACCAGTCCCTTAGCCTGGCACATCTCTACCAGCTGGCTCCTTGTCAGCTTTCCATACTCCTGTGCTGACATGCTGCCTGCACACCCTGACTAACTAAGCTAACAGAATAAATTAAACAATTGTGATCTGAAATCTGAGTATACACTGCATGGCTGATTTAGAGTACAAAACACCTTCAGAGATCACTGTACATAAGCTACAGTATTCACTCTACCCCACACCACTGCAAACTACATATGTGACAATATCTTATTCCAACCACTACCACCAGATATGTGAGGATATCTTATCCCAACCACTGCCACCAGATATGTGAATGCCATGCCCTGGCCCAGCAATCAAGGAGCCTCAATCCTCACCACTAACACTAGGGAGGTTGTCTCATAGATGAGGAAAGGATAACTAATACACACAGTAACGTACAATTTCCTTTACGTGCACACAGAGATCACAGTCAGTCTGGGGCTGGTTGCTCCCTTGCTCTCCAGATCCCCAGTAAGACTCCCCACTGGCACAGCTATAGGGTCCAGATCTCAGCCTAGCTGGCATGCTAACCTCCAGTACCCTCTCTGTCCAACCAGTGATTCATGTCCCTGCCGAGGTAGCTGACACACACCCACATTTTGAGATAAGTATTTATACAACTTCACAGACACTCCTGGGAAAGGCTGGCACAGATTCTCTAGCTGTGCCCCTTTACCCAGACTATACGGCAATAATTCATGCCACCACCAGCTAATAATTATCAGCTACCCAAAGGTCATTAAAAGAGTGTCCAATTATTACTGTGCAATATTATTATCCAATTGGTAATGTGACTATTCAGTCTAAGGCTTATCAGAGGGGCTTATTACAATACTCCATAAATTTGCAATGTACTCTTGAGCTTACTTTGTCTCTACACAAACCAGCCACAGGTAAAGGTTTTTAAAATATTTAATAATAAATAATTAAAACAGAAGACAATACTACTATACAACAGAGCTGTCTAAGAGTTCAGAGATCACACAGAAACTTAAAATAATACAGTAGGATAGGTCTGATGTAAAAGAAAAACACTTAATCTAACTTTCTAATTTTTAGCTATTCTGAAGAAAAAACACAGTGCTCTAATCCTACTTACATAGATAAAGAGCTTAAGCAGTGCTGGGGTTGATGGTCCAAGAGAAAAATGCTTGCAGTCTCTTTCTCAACAATAGTTTTTAAACTCGCTTACAAACAGCTCTGCTAAGGCCCTCCCACATTACATAATTTTGACACTTATGTCTTCCCAGAATACACATTCCATCATTTTCACACTTAGTCTGGAGTTGACAGGCCACAAACTGCATTATTTTGCAATCTAACACCTGCTCAGGAAACTACATCTATAAAAGACATTTCACATGTATACTCTAACAATTATTCCTTAAGTTAAGACAATAGAAAGAATGTGTTCAGCCAGCCACTTCGTCGCCACTTTTTAGATAATTGTAACTTCAAAGAACATTTGAAATGCCTGGCTTGGTTTTCCTTACAGCAGATGGCAATGTTGCAACAATCTTGAAGTTCACATTTTACAGTGTTTTCTTTCATTTAAGAACACAAGCCTGTATTTTACATTTATATATGCAAATGATAGAATTATGTATCAATTTCTATTTGACTACACTGGCAGCCTTTGCCCATCTTCCTCTAATCTTCACAGGGTCATATTAGAAGAGCATAAGAATGGGTCATTACATTGTTTTAAAACTGAAAACATTATTGTATATTTCCATGATGAAGGCATGTTAAAAGCAGTTTTATTTTTTGTAATATTTTCTGTAAAATAGATAAAACATTGAGAGGTATTATTGTATTTAATTTAGGAATGATGTCTTCATTACCTGGAACTTTATTTTCCTTCAGTTTTTTAATGTAATCCTTTATTGTGTTGTAGAAACAGATTTTCATATTTTTCTTATTTGTTCAAAATATACTTTTTTCGTATATTTCCGCATTCATTTTCTCATACAGTATTTTAAAACAGTCCAAAATCTCTTACATGTCTATATATTTCCTATTACTACCAGGGATATACTATGGATGTGATTAGTTTTTGCTACCAGTTCGGAATGAAGAGTTAACTTATGTAAGCCTTAAGGAACTAAAGAATAATAATGTAATTTTATCTTTTTCTAAATTAATGGCAACCATTTGCTGCAGGATCTTCTGAAATTCTACATTGATTTGTTTTTCATTTTTGACAACAGGCCTTATCTCCATTTTGTATGTTAAACTATAGTTTGTCTTTCTTCTCTTGCAGTTCCAGTAAGTCTTTATGCCATTGCTATCTCTTGTTCTAGCCAATTTTCCATTTTGTGCTCAAAATAACCTATTCCACTTTGTTACAGATTGCCCTTATGCATCCCATAGTCAATAATTGTATATTACCCCTAAAGAGAATAACTGGGATCATACCATTGATAATGTGAGGTGACCTATGAATGGGATAAAGCATTTAGGAGCTCCATGTGTCCAGTAGTAGTACAGGGGGGCAGTCCTTAATTAAATTTCCTGTTTTTCATCCATAGCTCTAAGTTGCATTGGAACTTGGGATGGGGAGTCTGTTCCATAGCAACACCATTCTCTGTCAAATATACCTGCCCCTACAAACCATTCTATTGATGTTGCAGAAGAAGTTTACATCCATAAATACATATATAAATAATAATAATAATAATAATAATAATAATAATAATAATAATAATAATTTGTAATACCAAGTTGAGATTTGCCATATGCTTTTATGGGGTCCTCCTTCCAATGAGTGATTTAAGTTAACACTATCTTACCAATCAAAATGATCTAGCATTCAGTGTAGGCCACTCTAAAGTTACCTGCAAGTCATGGTCACATTGTTATATCACATTAGACATTGTCCTTCTCTAGCTTACTTCTCTCAGAAATTGGTGCTGAATGCTGTTACATCGAAGCACTATTGAATGTTTTGAAGTTGGTGACTGCCATTCCTCCATTTTATAAACCATGCTCAAAATTTTCCTGTGCCTTATTCCATGCCTGAGGGGGAAATCAGTGCAGCTCAGACTGATTTACTGACTGATTTATAAATTATTTGTTAATTAGGAAAGTGAGTTGATCTGCTGACGCTTTCAGCTGAAAACAAAGGTCAGAAGGGCAAAGGTAAATAAAATGTATATATAGTTCAGGGAAACTAATTAGACAAGATGTTTTTTGGTGAGTGGTAAGAAACTGAAACCTGGAAAAACCCTATGTATAAATGTAAAAAACATGTAAATTCCATAGAAATAGTGAATAGAAGTTGGGAATGAATATCAAGTGCTGCATTGTAAGGCAGAGATCATATTAATGAGCCACCACATAGCCAAATTGCTGTGCCACATCCTATCATAATTGTCATGTTGGTTATATTATTGCATTAATTTTCATGCTCTGTCCACATTCACAGACTGTTTCTGCTATGGACATGGTGCAGCTACAGCTAGCATGTCCATAGTCATAATACTCAGAATGAAATGCACCACAACCATGGCGTCAAGTGATGTTATGTGTCTACACCTATACTGTATTATACATGTTGTCTGCCTGAACACCATTGTGAGCAGCCAAGCATGTAATTGCTATGCTACACACAAAAAGGTGGTCATGTGGCATGCTGCTTAATATACATTGTAGGGCACAACCATACCAGATGTGGAGTCACTTGTACTGCCAGGATGTTGAGCATATTCATTCCATAAATGGTCATGATGGCTGCATACCCCCTGCTCATTGACTGAGTAGAATCCTCGTCTGCTGCAATATGCAGCAGCATCACTTATGTCAGTTGTCTGAATTCCATTGTGGGTACAATCTATGGCACCAATTATGCAAGGTGCACCAGCTATATATTGGAAGTTCTACATTACGGCTATTTTCTTAACAATGATCTATGGCACATGGGTGAATTATCTGGCATTTTGCACAATACATTTAAGGAAGTGGTTAAGAATTATGCCTTGGCATGCTTTAGATGAATCTATATCAGATTATCAAAATTCCGAAACTTCGAAATTCATATGGCTGAAACCATATGATCGAAGTTTCGAACATCGAATTAAAAAAAACAAATTATATTTTAATGCCCCAATGCACACCCCACACCTCCTGCTAATTAAATATACCAACTCAAGAGATTGCACTACATTGCAGAAAAGGGTAAATTTCCTGTTACTTGCTGTCCCACGATCTCCATTCAAAATGCTCGCAGTTTCAAAACTTTGATCATATGGTCCTGACCATATGACTTTCGAAGTTTTGAAACTTCAATAATCTGAAAGTGATCCACTTTAGATATGTCATTGACATCCTCAGCCTCTCTCAGAAGTATACCATTTCAAGATGCTGAGTGCTGTTTTTCTCTTGGTTTTCATCAGTACTGATCATCTGTTCTCATACATATCAAAACACTTGCCACAGATGTTGTCAATTACTAATGCATTCATAAAATTGCTGCTTGTCAGTAGTCAGTGTTATATACTGTAATGGGGCATGAAATTGACACTGTCCGGAAGCCTGCTATATTTCCTGTGGAGTGGGACCACAGGCTAGGCAGCTGTAGCAGTCACCCCTGCATTTATAGATATAGATAGGTCTGGTTCATAATAGCATGCCTCTTATTCTGAGTAGCAATGCTATTTGTTCATACAGTTTTGAAACTTGGCAAATGCATGAGAATGTCTCTCTACTGTGCCCATCTTTACAGGCATGCAAATAGATCATAGGATACTCATACAATAGCAGTCCCACAGTGAAAGTAATTCATCCAGGACACAAGCAATTATGTAGTGTTTAGAGTGTGGTGATTATGCTCAGATATCTCGAAAGTGACAAATCAGGTAAGCGCTTCTATATGACAAGACATGATTTTAACAAATGTTAAGCAGCCTATGCTTCAGTTGTTAAGTAACCCAGCCAGTACTGTCCAGCTAGTGACGACAGCAGAATAAAAAACAGATTTGTTTCTGCCTACTGTTTGTGCTGGTAATATGTCCCTGACTTTTTCTAGCATAACAGAATCTCTTACATTGTCTTTCTCACAGCACTCTTAATTTCTCACTGTCTTTCTGACAGTGCATGCTAAGTGCCTTATGACTTTGAAAGCCATCAAAAGATATTACTTTTTTACCCTTTTGTAAATAGTAAGACATGGAGCAGATAAAGCACCACACCCTACAAAGAATTATGATCAGAGCTACAATCATAAGCCTTTATTATACGCTCTTGACATGGATGCCAAGATTCACCTTCAGAGCTTGGCATCCACATCTCAAACACCTAATAAGTAGGTTATCAGTGACCCAATCATAATGCTGTGTTTATAGATTTTAAGATGGTGTTAAGTTTATTGAACAGGAGACAGCTTTGTTTGACCTCAGTAAAAGTCAGAATAACAGAGAATTTAATTACAATTATTGAAGCATTATATACTCCATGTTGTAATAGGGTAAAAATCTTTTCAGAAGGTCACTTGACAGATAAATTTGAAATAAATAAATAAAAGGATAAGATAAGGGTAGCTATTAGCATCCTATCTCTTTTCTGGTGTACAACATGATTTGGTTAATATTATATGTTTAACAGGAGGAGCGATAACAAAAATAAGGGGCAGGTTTTGCCCAGCTTGGGAAATTGTCAAGGATATCCTGATGGTGGTGACCAGTCTTGGTATATTCAATAAACGATTCCCACCTTAACGACTCTTATTAAGACAGAAAGATCTAATAATAAATCTTAAAAAATTAAGAAAGAAAGAAATGATATCATGTAGTAATATTAGTAAGAAAGGAATTGTTAGAAAAGGAGCAGACTGTACAAAATCAGATCTCTTTTTATACCTAGAGATGATGTTTTCAAAAAGAATATACATAAAAAAGCAACATAGATAACAATAACTGTCTTATGAAGCATAGACTTAAATCTTGGGAATGTCTGTAGCCCGCTTGATTATGGTGCTAACGCAAAGGACTACTCAGTGAATGCCCATGGAGCAGAACTGTAGGCTAAAGAGAATTTGAAAAGTATTTTCTCTTATATATATATATATATATATATATATATATATATATATATATATATATATATACATATACACATTTTAGAAGGGTATTATGACATCTTCCAGCCTGTCTATCTTAGAGAGAAAAAAAACAGTTTAACCCATGAAAGTACATTAGAATATGGACAATTCTTTGCCACCTGTGCTAAATATAATTGTAAAGAGATGTCTATGACACATCAAGAAATTTAGGAAGAAAGAGCAACTGGATGAAGGGAATGCAATAGGAACAACCCATTATTAGTTAAAGACAGAAGAAATATCACACCTTTGTAGTCACACACATTTAAAGATATATAACAATATTATTTTGAGTAACTGTAATATACTGGATGTTGGTGAAGACCTTTACCATTATTCCAAACCCACAGTCATTGCCAAACCCACCCAGTATAAAATGATTCTCATCAAACTGAGGCAGGCACATACTCTTTTGGGTGTGAGCAATATTACTAACAGTAAGGCATACTTATATGATCTACACATCAATGATTAAGTGGGGTACGCAAATGAGAAATAGCCAAGAAATGCAATAAATAAATGAATAAAGATGAAAGCATTTTTTCATGTGAAACTACATGTCTAGTGTGAGATAAAATAAGGATACCTTTCTGTGCAGGGATACTCCTGAAAAAGTTGTTTTGTTGACAATGCAGAGAAGAGTGTGCTTCTTCATGCCATAATATAATTATCTGTAAATAAGATCACTACTGCCATGAGTGTCATGTCCATAACCAAAAGAAAAGTGATTGCAGGCAATGAGGAGGTTATATTATGCCTTAGAAATGAACTATAGGACCCATGACATATGCATTGAATATTTTAATTTTGAGCATTTTTTTTATTAAAACAAAATATCAATCTTATTGTTATAAAAATTGAGTTTGAAGTTGAACACAAAAGTTATGTACTTATCTGAATCAGGATGTTAAGAGGTAAATATTCATAGTTAAATTTGGGGTTCTCATCTTCACACATAGAAAAAAAAAAGATCCTTAGGCATTCTCAAAAGGAAAATTCTGTGCATACGTTTAAAACCACTACTATACAAACAGCTGCTAACAGCTTTGACCTCCTGAAGGTTGCCAGGATTCCTTGTGGAGGAAAGAAGCTTATGACTGACATCAACAATGCCAAAGAATTGTTAAACCCTTAAAGATTTTATTCAGTATTGTATAATATTATCAGAAGAATTTAAGTAATTACCCATTCCCAAAATTCTGGTGAAAGCAAGTTAGTCTCTTATATTGCCAGCAATTTCAAAATACATTAGTTTCCTCACAACACAACTGACTCTGACAGATTTAGGGGCCACACTTTTAGACCTGTGGCCTTTTTACACATATTATTCAATCCAATATAATATAAAGAAAGAAAACAGGCCTTCAAAGCCCACCCATCATGAACTTTCTTCCCTCAGCATAAATCAGACATCACTCACCTAGTTTCATAGTTACCTACCCGATAGAGAACAAGCTGTAACACAGCACCGGGATATTTCACACTTAGCATTTTCAGTTGGATTTTAACTCTTATTTAATATATTCACTAACAAACTCCATACCGCAACCAAACATTCCACCATTACACATTATGCAGATGATTCAACACTTATCTATTTTGCCCCAGCTTTTCCAAAACTTCAAGAAATAACTCAAAACTCATACTTGGTTGTTGAATCTTGGCTAGCTAATTCCTATTTACTTGTAATCCCTAATACAATTAAGTTAATGCTTTTCACCCCAGATGGTTTTCTAACAAAAAATGGCTATTCCATATTTTCTTAGACAACAACAGCACTTAAAAAAAAACTGTAATTCAGTCCAAACTATTGGACATCCAAGTTGGTGACAATCTAACATTCTACCAGCACTTATTACAAGCCATAAAATATTCATATAAACCTAGGCTCTCTTTATTGGATCAGACATTACCTCACAGGCACTGCTAAAAGATCTATAGCTGCATCTTACTTACTCTTATTTCACAAACCTGAACAGAACCAATAAAATGAAACTAAAATCATGCTACAACAAAATAGACAAATTTTCTGTTAATGCTCCATATAAAACCAGTCACTGTGTACCCTTAAAAGAGCTAAACTGGCTAGAACTACCCCCACTGCTTAACCTACTCACAATTCCTCACAGCCCATAAACTCATCTGCAATCACATAAAAATGCCCAGTACTACAAAATACCTTAGAATACTACTCATTTAACAAAGACCCATACTCCAATTATAAATCCCTTCTAATTACCACCAAGTCCATTACCAATGCAAGGGACTCCTAATATTCCAACTATGTCTCAAAATTTTGGAATTTTATTCCACCTCCACTTAAAATAATAGATAAAATAACTTTCAAAACCCAGCTTAAACAATACTTACATAACACATGGATCTGTGCACATGCTCAGCACCTGACTGATCTCTATTTTTCTAGCCCATTCAACTACTGTGTATTCATTTTCCTATGACACTCATTACCTTTCATGTTTTTAATGTTTAACAAATGTTTACTTAACTTGTACCAAATGCCTGTGCTACTGCCCTTTTTGTCTTTTTTGTACCATTTGTTACTTTATGTACTTGTATCTATGTAATTTTTAAAATTTACTGTGGAGCTGTTCTCCCCAGGTCTCTGTTGAAGATGGGGTCTTGCATGATTTTTATTTATTTTATTTATTTACCATTTTGATCCAGTCAGACTATCCAAGAAAACAAATGCAATGCACACATAAAATAAATAAGTAATGCTGTTAGGTGTATTCAGAAATGTTTACTAAACACTGTGACCTTGTGTGCTTTTATTGTCACTTGTTGAATGAATGTGCCCAGCTCTACATCTTAAAAAAAAAAAAAAATATATATATATATATATATATGGTTCTACCTGACATAATCGAAACCACACAACACCGACAACCACATCACCGACACCACATATTCGACAGTCCATAAACACGAAACCACACATAACCGACAACGAAATAACCGACGGTACACAAACACGAAACCCCATACACTGCACACACCACAATAACAATTAAAAACAAAACACATCCCATTCCACAAACCACACACACTACACAAGCACACCAATATCCTTACAAGCCCACACTAAACCTTACCTAACCCTAAGGTCCGTCACTATCGCACACTTACCTACCGCTCCTAACCCTAACTCACTTAACCGCCCTATCGCTCCCTAACCCTAACTCACTTAACCCACCCCTATCGCTCCCTAACCCTAACTCACTTAACCCACCCCTATCGCTCCCTAACCCTAACTCACTTAACCCACCCCTATGCTCCTAACCCTAACTCACTTAACCCACCCCTATCCCCACAGACCGTCAATCTCCACACTTACCTGCCTCGCACCCTAACGTCCGTCACTACCGCATACTCACACAGCCTTTCCCCATGTCGGCATCCTCGGCGTTGGTGTTGTCATCCGTCGTGTCGGTCTTCTGCATTGTCGATGTTCTGCCACTCGCGATTCGCGTCGGTCTTCTTCGTTTTCGATCTTCTGGAGCTCCGAATTCCGCTGTCGGTCTTCTGCGCTGTCGACGAAGTCAGGTAGAACCATATATATATATATATATATATATATATATATATATATCTTTGTTGCAAAAAGCATGTATTTAATATGCAGATCTAATCATATTCAGTTCAACTAGAGAATACAGAAATATGCCATATCATGGTCTTCAGCACTTCACAGAAGCACAGATTTTTTTTTCATGTAACATAATAGGGGTTCCATATGTTTGATGAAGTCTTACATTACTGACCCTTCTTGGTATCAACTGCTAAGTTTGTAGCAGGTTAGATTCTGTGTTACAGACTGACTCTGAGTTTGTTTAGTAGAACAAAGATAAGAGGCACGTTTTTATTCATTTACATTTACCTTTAGTCTGAGTTTGTCCAGTATTATTTACTTATTTTTTATTTATTTATTTTTTTGTTGACTGGTTTTGTCCCACTAGGTTAGTAATTTCTTTTCAGAGGAGAACTAAGGTGGTATTTGTACTATTAGAGGAAATTTGGTTGGGACTTTCCCTGTTCATTGTGAGCGGAGACCCTATGTGATGTTGCACTTTTTGCTTCTAGTCTGGGTGAAGAGGCGGTTCAGAAAATAAGGATGAAGTATGGAGAGTATCTGCAGCAGAGAAGTAGTTGTTGAGATAGATATGGAAAGAAAATTGGATGGTTTAGGATAAATTGCAAAGGAAAATGAGACTTCACAAGAAATATTGTTTTCAGAAGAAATAAGTGAAGGAGAGAAGTGGGCAGTAAAAATGGTTGAGAAAGGAGAAACATGGGAGGGGAGTGAAGCAAAGGTTATCAATCCTTCATAGGATACAGATACAGAAGTGCTGTTTCAGAAGATATTCTTTGAGGGAGATGTTGAATCGCAGCAGGGATGTATTATTGCAACCCTCCAATCAGGAGGGTTCAGGATGCATATCTAAAGGACTTAATTATCCAGAGTGAACCAGAAAGCAAGAAGCCAGTTTCGTTGGGAGAAATAATGGATAGGATACAGGAAGAACAAGTAGAAGAAATAAAAAAGTAGCAAGGAGGTTGTATACACAGACCATTAGAAAAGGGGAGGAAACGGAATACAAGAAAATGGATGTGAAAAAGAAGAAGCATCTTGTAAGAATAAATGGTAATAAGGAGAAATAACTTGATAGGTATGAAATCTGGGATAATATTTTTGCACCCTTGGGTACTGCTCCTAGAGAGGTAAGAACTGCAGATGGAATGAGGAAAGTTTTGAAAGAGAAATTGGGTGCAAAAAACCAAAAAATGCTTATTATTAGGATCTAGATATACAACATCAGGGGGATACATTTCCATAAGAACAAGATATCTGATTAAGGTGAGAGACAAAAAATATAAGAAATTGAATAGAGGTCAAACTGCAACTTTGAAAACTGAAATAAACAAGCTGGACAAACAGAGTAAGCACAGTGTGAGACAAGATCAAGAAAAATATGAAAAAATGTATATAAAGATATTGAGCATAATAGGAAACCTTTTTTATAGATACATAAGATGTATAAGGAGTAAAGTAAATTGATAAACTGCATTCAGATTCTAAAATTTATTCTCAGACACAACTGATTATAGATATAGTTACAAAATCTTAAACAATAACAGTTTGGCTCCACAAAAGGGGTGATAAGTTATCCTAGTGAAATCCAGGTAACCACAGATACTGGAATCAATTAGATTATATTTAAAAAGAACTGCATTAACTGGATCCAAACAAAGCACAGGGAGGAGACAGAATTAGTAACAAAGACCTGAGAACACTTCAGCAAGAACTTACAGTACCATTATATTTATTATTCACTAGGTAATATAAATATTGGGAGATTCCTCAAGATTGGAGACATGCTCTTATTACACCTGTCTTTAAGGGAAAGGGGGTTAGAACAAACTCAGAATCATACAGACACTTAAATCTACTTTTATGTTGTGGAAAAATAATGGAGAATGTAATATTGGATAGGTTATTGTTAGAACTGGATAGGTTGGGACTTGAAACCATATATCAGCATGAATATGTTAAAAACAGATCTATTACCACCTGAAACATGATGTTCTATAACAATATAATAACAGCTATGAATGAAAAATTGTGCTGTGATGTAATTTATATAGATTTAAATTCAGCATTTGACAGGGTCATACACAAAACATTGATCAATAAATTAGTACAAATAGGTATTGATGTACTCTTGATAAGATGGATAGCTGCATGGTTTACAAATAGGACATGGCAAGTATCATACAGCAACTGGACAGGTGAACATTTTGATTACAGTCAGGGTGTCCCACAGGGCTCTGTCCTAGGCTCTTACTTGATTAGATTGTATTTTTCAGACCTAACTTTTTCATCTGAGGTGTTCTACAGTCTATATGCAGATGATCTGAAATTGGGTAAACTGATTGCATGTGCTAGAGATAAGCCATGTATGTAAAATAACTTGACCAAATTGACCATTTTGGCACAGGAGAATAATATGCTGATAAATACAACAAAAACTAAGCATATGAGATTTGGGAGACATAAATTGAAATGTGAATATTTAATACAGCACACAGTGATTGAAACTGTAGACTCATTTAAAGACCTGGGTATATGGGTAGATTCAGCTATGAGTTTTTCTAATCATATCATCAAATTGTTTAATGATAGTTATAGAACTATAGGTTGTATAAAAAGATTTATACAGTCTAGGAAATCAAAAATAATTAAGTCATTTTTTGTTAGTTACATTAGACCCAAACTTGAGTATGGAATAACACTATGGAAACCCTATAAGAAAACAAGCATGAATAAACTGGAAAGCGTATAGCAGACATACAGCAGGGGGATCCATGGATGTGAACATTTAAGTTATTATGAAAGACTAAAATATCTGAACTTATACAGTGTCTCTTATAGATATCTAAGAGGAGATCTTATTCAGGTATATAGGGCATTTAGAGACAACTACCTCTGGGAATATTTGAAGTTATCAAAAAGTACTAGAGAATCATCAGACAACCTATGTAGAAAATTCTGTAGGAATGAGAAATGTACTAATTGATTCTCTGAAAAAGTAACTGATGCAGGGAACAGAATAGCAAATTACAGTAAAGCAAGTACTAGTTTATATATTTTTAATAACAGCCTGGACACTTATTGTGGCGTAAGTGTTTTGGCGTATTGGCAATCTAGAAGGGCATTAATACCTATGCTTGAAAAATTTGCATGTATGCATGTGTGTAAGTGCTTTGTTCCTATTAATAAAGACTCTTTCTATGACATTTTAATCGAATGAGGGTAATGTATGGAAAAATTGTTAGAACAATATGAAGTAAAAAATATATAGCCCTTGGAGCTTATATGTTGTTCAAGCATTTAACAAAAAGACAAAAAAGAAAATGTATGTGCATTTCTGGACAGAGGTAGAAAAAGAAGTATTGAAAGACTATTTAAAGACTGCATGCAAATATGTTATAGACCTTACAAAAATATATGATAACAGAAGATTATGGACTGGGGATTGGAAATGTGTTGTATAGCAAATGCAGAATGAAAATGTAATGCATATTCAAAGTATAAGTATGGATGGAAACAGAAGGTTTGTGAAACACTGGGGTCAACTGAAGACATACTTCTTTTCTGGTAAAAATTATCATTTCATTAGCAATTGATACAAGAGAAAGTGTTATATTTGTGGTAAAGTATGTCATGAAAGAATGTGAATTGAAATATGAAAATGTGACCAAACAGGGCATTCTTGGATGGATTGTGAAGAAAATATGGAAAAAAGGGGAAGAAGATGAACATGTATAAGAAATTGTTCAAGAGCATAATTTAGAAATGTAACAAGACGAAAGGCAGGAGGAAAATATAATGGTAGACAAGGGATTAGAAAAATATGATAGATATAAAAAGTGCAGATAAAGAAGAAGAGAAAAATTGCTAATTCAAGTGAAGAGGGATACATTAATTGGGTGAGGATTAAAGGTAAACAAATTATTTTGGGAAAAGAGTAAAATATAGAAAATGTAAATTTAAGAATGTAGGTTTGACAGCAAATAAAAAAGGCAAATGATGAATAAGGTAAATAATTTTATGTAAAAGTAAAAATCTATAAATGTAAATAGCGTAAAGAATATTAAAAAAAGGTTAAGTGAATTAGAATGGTGTAGATTGCTCAATATGAATATTAAAATATTAAAAGATTCAAGAATTTTGACAGAAGGAGAAAGACAACAGGTAAATGAACTGTGGGAAGGAGATGTTATCTGAAATATAAGAGGAGAAATACATTCAGGTATTGGAAAGTTAAGTAAAAACTCAATAGGCATTTTGGATTGTACTCTACTAGTATTAGGTATAGTGGGTGAGTAGGGTCTGCTTAAAAACACTGACATGGCAAAACACAGATGATGAGAACACCAAGACCGGAAGATCGAAAATTGAGATGACCGACATGTTAAGGTTAGTGTGCGATAGTGACAGACTTTAGGATTGGGGCAGTTTAAATGAGTTAGGGTTAGGGTGCAGGTAAGGTAAGTGTGCAATAGTGACAGACTTTAGGGTTAGGGGCTGGTTAAGTGAGTTAGGGTTAGGGCGCAGGTTAGGTGAGTGTGTGATAGTGACAGACCTTAGGGTTAGGGTTTGGGTTAAGGTCAATGCATAGATAGTTGTGTATGTAAGGTTTAGTGTAGGTTTGTAAGGTTTTTGGTGTGCTTGTGTTGTGTGTGTGTTTTTCGGAAAAGGTATTTGTTTTGTTTTGTTGATTGTCGGGATTGTGGTTTGTTGGGTATGTGAAGTTTCATGCTTTTAAACTGTTGGTCATCTCAGTTGTCAATCTTCAGGTCTTGGTGTTCTCATCGTCGGTGTTTTGGCGTGTCGGTGTTTTCAAGTAGACCCGATGAGTATAGTATTGGATGTGAGCTAGAAAAAAAGTCTATATAATTATTGCAGTATATGCATATATTGAACAAAAAGAAACTTGGTGTTTAAAATGTCCTTATTTATTTGAGTGTTAATATGAAAATAATATTTGTGTGAAATTTTAATTGTGACTTAAGAAAGAGGAAAAAAGAAAGAGTGATAGTAAAGTAATTAAGCAGATTTTTTATAGAGTGGACAATTGTAATTGAGGGTATTTTATGAGAACCAGATCAGTTGGTGGATAAGTTTTAAAGAAAAATATAAAATAAATGTTTTAGAATGGCAAAGGTTAAAAAAGAACACAAGTAAAACAAAAGTATAAAGAAATCAGTCATCAAGAATTAATGAGATAATAAGAGATAAAAAACATTTTTTGAAAGAGAAAAAAATGATATATGAAACGAATCAAGAAAAATGGTATTTAAATAAAGGCATTTTTACAAGGAAATAAAGAGGAAGTGGCATCATATTTAAATAAAGTAGTAAAAGAAAATCAAAGAGTAATAAGAAAACTAAGAAATGAAAAAGGAGATATTGTTAAGACAAAGAAACCAATAATGGATGTAATAAAATCGTTTTTTCTTAAAATTGCATTTTATCTGCCTCTGA